>NW_027397126.1:3242649-3407259 GCF_003265705.2 Callorhinus ursinus
GTAGCATATCATTTGGTGTTGACCAGATGGGGGCACTGTTGTGAACCGGCTAGAATCTGGACTCTAATAATGATCCGGGCTCCTGGCGGTCAGGCCAAAGAGCCTTCGCCTGGCTTTTAAGCATCACTTCCCAAAGGGGTACATTCCCCAAACACATCTACACATACTACAGGTTTCTGAGACAGGTCTCATGAGATGCTAGGGGCCAGAATAGAAGTCAGATAAGATAATTACATTTCAAGTTCAGATGAAGGAATTCAAATTAATCACAGAACCTAATTAAAATCTGCTATTAAGCCAAGGTGGTTTTGTTCATTGGGATCTCTGTAGGGAAAAAAAAAAAAAACACCAAAAAACCCCAAAACACTGCTGCATCAGGGTACTTGCCCTGGGGCTCACACTGGAGCACAGAGAACAAGACAAAGCTTCTGACACCAAAGCTGCCATGACTGGCTGAGCTTGCAATCCCAGAGTGACTGGCTGGGTTCTAGACAGCAGAAGGTTTCATGCAAGTTCATGGATTTTTCTTGCAACGTGTGCTGGAGACCAAAAATTGGCATCCATGTTTCAGAAGGAAAGTCCAGGCAGATTCTCACTGGGGCTATCGGACCCATATGTGAACCAAACAGGAATAATTTCCACGTAAAGTCCCAGTTTCTACCCCTCTATGAAAAATGTCTTCTACTGCAACTATATTTACATAAAACTCCAACTGGGAAAGCAGAGTCTTATACATTTATGGATGTAATAAGTTCCCTTTGTTGCCCTTCCTAAATCCACCCAAGGTTAACCACGGGGTTAAGATGTGATAAACATCAAACACACAGTGCTACTTACTCTTCTATTTCTTTTCTTTGGTTCTCCACTCTCATATGGCCATTCCGAATTCCTACAAATGTGAACCCATACCTGTCAAAAGCAACAAAAACACCTCTGTGTATCTCTAAAGAACGATTAATTTTCCCTTGCACTGGGGTTACTCATACTTGTTTTCTTCTCTTTTGTGTGAAAAAAAAAATCAGTCTATAACTATACTTCCCTTTACTGGCTGAGATGACAGGAAAGAGGAAGTCAAAGCCCAGTCACGACTTGTAATCAAGAGGCAATTTGTAATTCCAATTCTATAGCAAACACATTGGGTGACCTTTTAACCACTTAATCATCTCAGGCCTCAAGGGTAAACAGGACTGTCAGTTACAAAGTGACGCCAAAATTCCTAAGAGCACTTCAGAAATAACGTGTGTTGTCCAAAAAGTGGCCATTGTTATAGAATTTGCAGAATATAATATGAACATTTGGATTCCTTTTTGGTATGCATAAATACTAATCCAAGTTATACCTATGCATTGCTATTTTCTTATTGGTCTTAATTGGCTAGGTTTGGGGAATTTTTCACAAACTTTCAGATAAAGCAGTTCGGCTTTTTATTAAAGAATATTTATAAGATAAGGTTATTGAAGCAAACAGAAAAAACAACTCCAGTCCTCCTGTGATTTCGCTTTCTCAGGAGAAGTACAAGAAGTGCTTACTTTTTTTTTTTACCCTTCAAAAATGCTAATGTATTTCTCTACAACTCATCTCAGGGTTTTTAAAACAGCCTTACTGAGGTATGACTGATATACAAAGAACTATACATATTTAATGTGTGCAATTTGAGAAGTTTGGACACGTTCAAACACCCGTGAGATCATTACCACAAACAAGGTAAGAGACCTATCCAACACCTCTCAAAGCTTCCTTGTGTCCCACTGGTCCGTTGTTTGTGGTAAAGAACACTTAACATGAGATCTACCCTCTTAACAAATTTTGAAGTGTTATATGAGATCTACCCTCTTAACAAATTTTGAAGTGCAAAACACTGTGTTGTTAACAATGGGTACAATGCTGTACAGCAGATCTCTAGAATTTATTATTCATCCAGCATAATAGAAGTGCTTACTTTTTAGCTCCTTTCACCAAAGCTATTTCATCTGGTGAAGAGGACATGTAAGTTAATTCAGCTGATTCTGTAGGTCCATCAACAGCATCATTTGTTTTAATTTCTACAGTATGACATAAACACAAGGCACGCAGAAAGAGCTCTTCTCGGTTCTGTTGAACAGTAACAGAAAAATGACTCTATTATATTTTCCCCTTGATTACCTGGTAGTCAGTGAACAGAGAAAGGGTATTAATGTGAGAAAACATTGTAACCTCCAGCAAACTGAGTAGCAGAAATTTCTAAATCCCTAATACTCAAATGAGCTATATATCCTCCCTTATACCTAACAGCATCCCTGGTTCTCAGCTGACATACCCTAGGGGCTGTGTTAACTCATTCAGGCTACTGTGGTGCCGCCTAATACTAAATCAGTGAATTCTTTATGGCCTAAAAGAGTTCATTCAGTATCCAATTCACAATCTGGCAATAGCTCAGGTGCAGGGAGACCGGTTCATTTAATGTCTAGACGCTCCTGGGACTTGAATGATTTGAAAAGACTTCATTCTTGAAGCAGCTCATATTTTTAAAGACAAAGCATAAAGAATTATGATCATACAGGCAGGCAAGTGAAATTTTTGCCCAAAAGCCATTTTCCACAATCCTCCCTATTTATAAATTCTATATAGAAAAGTTTCCAAGTTAACAATTTCCAGAGGTGTTAGTGAAACGACAAAAGTTGAAGTCAAAAGAGCAAATGGTTATTCCAAAGTTGGTGTCATGCCCTCAGTCTTCATTTCTACTACAAAAGTTAACACATGCACACGTACATTCATTTCTCAAGGTAAAATGTAACTCAGAAAATGCCACCTTATCTGCTTTGTCAAAATACGTTAAGGGTCCATCAGTTTGAGAGAGTCCATCAGTCTCCTGAGCTGCACCTTTATATTTGTGCCCATCGATGCAGCACTCAATGAATTCCATGCTATTTTCAGTGAGTGTTCCAGTCTTGTCTGTAAATATATAATCCACCTAAAAACAAGGACACAAACAGATGCAATTTTACCGTCTTTAGTGTGACTGATTTTTTGTTAAGCTGTAAGGCAGGGCTCTTTTCATATCTGTAACAAATCACTGTTTCTAAGACTTCTTGTCAAATGTCAGGTAATTACAAAAGCAATATTATGAAAAGAGTGGGAAATGAATAAGAGCATTTTTTTTAATTAAAAGGAAGTTTTTCTTTTAAGTAAACTCCACACATGTGGGGTTCAAACTCACAACCCCAAATTCAAGAGTTGCATGCTCCACTGACTGAGCCAGCCAGATGCCCCTGAATAAGTATTTCTTTTTTAAAGATTTTATTTATTTATTTGACAGAGGGGGAGGGGGGGGAAGGGGAGAGGGGGAGAGAGAGAGAGAGAGAGAGAGAGAGAGAGAGAGAGAGAGAGAGAGTGCACACAAGCAGGGGGAGCAGCAGGCAGAGGGAGAGGCAGGTTCCTCACTGAGCAGGAAGCCTGATGCAGGACCCAATCCCAGGATCCTGGGATCATGACCTGAGCCAAAGGCGGCCGCTTAACTGACTGAGTCACCCAGATGCCCCAAGAACAAGTATTTTTAAAGGCAGTGAAATAGTATCACATGTCCAAGGTAGACGCACTCAAATATAGAAGATAAATAGTAAAGAAAAATGTGGCTATTTTATCAAACTAAGAAACTTTCAGTTTATTACTTATCCATTTTGATGTAAAGAAGTTCTAAAATAAAAGTCAATTTTCCAAATGGGAAATAAGAATATACTGACCACTTATTACACACACACACACACACACACACACACACACACACACAAAATAGTTGACAGGAACTAAAATTAACTAGGATGTAACAAAACTTTTCCTTGAAAAGTAGAATTTTCCATGAATATACTGGGTTGAAGGAAAATGCACTGTGTTATATACTGCAGATAGAATCACAGAGTATGGATGGTCAGGGAAAATAATAATATCAACAGTGACTTAATTAGGAGACACAGTAAGTCTTTAATGCTCAAAAGCATAACTGAAGTTTCTTTTCACATACTGTGTATATTTTTAGGTACTCCTGAAAAAAGTTTCCAAGTTAAAAAAAAATGGAGTTTATAATAATAGGTTAAAGTATAATGTAAGCAAAAAAAAGTACAATATAAGCATTCTTTCATAAATAATGGAAAAAGTAAGCTATGAAATAAATTTTCCATGCAAAATAAACCATGTTGAGCATTGCCATTTTATCTCAGTTTTTATCTCTTCTATTTATAACATCTGGCTTTTGGAAACCCACAATTTTATCCTCCTTTTTGGCAATTTACGCTTAAATAGTTAAAATTATGGGCTGACAGGAACAAGCATAAGCACAAGATGAAGGTTTTCATTATGTAAGGGAGAGAGAGATGAACTCCAGCAGTAGTTGCTTTCTAATTATTTTTCAAAGCTTTTCACGGTAGCAAGCACTGGCACAAATATAGCATTTCAATCTTCCTTTTTTTGCTCTGTTAGCCAGCCAAGTTTGAATTCTCTCTTTAAATTAATCCAAGTGGTATTATTCCTGTATCATCTAGATTTTTCCAGTTCAAACAAAACTCTTTGGGACTTTTTTTCTGATCAAAATTAATTTACCGTCCTTTCCCCCTGAGGGTTCTCCTGGGTTACTGCATCTCCTACGCTTGGATGAACATTAACCCATTTAGAAATCTTTTATAAGTGTTAAAGGTGGTAGTTTAAAAAATATATCGCGCAACTGTTTCCCTACATATAACGTTTTGTGCAGTATGGATCGGCATACAATTACTCTCACAGGTATAGGACAACAAATTATACCCTAACACAATAATTATCAAATCATAGCGTGCATCACACTCACTTGGAGGGCTTGTTAAAACTCAGATCGCTGGCCTCTATTCCCCAGTTTCTGATTCAGCAGCTCTGGGGCAGGGCTAGGTAATGGGCATTTCTAATTAAGTTCCTAGGTGATGCTGATGCTGCTGGTCCAGGGATTGGACTATGAGAACTACTGCTCTAATACGTGCCCCCTGTATTCGGCAAAGGGGGACGAGAGGATCAGCTGTTACTAAAAAGTACTCTCATATTTAAAAGGGAAAGAGGACTAAAGAGCGAGAGGCTGTTGCTTGCCCGACTCTCGGAGCCTGCTGGAAAGGCACTTCTCTATCAGCAAGCTCAAACTCATCATCTTATGGATGTAAAGCCTAAAGTGAGACAGCTGTTCTACGGTGGAAAAAGCCCTGAAGTAAGGTTCACGAACGCATGGAAATGCCTATTTTGGTCAAAAGTTTTCATATCGTTCAACCTAATGGAACATTTGGACTGGTGTCTTGACTTCACCACCTACTAAGTTTGTGACCTTGGAAAATTCTCATCTCTGTAAACTTTAAATATTAACCTTAAATAACCAAGCCTGCTGCACAAGGCTGTAAAGAGTGGAAAATAAAGTATAATAATAAATGTTTATAAATTATAAGGTATCATATAGATGCAGACAGTCATTGCTGTTGACTTGACCAAAATTACACAGTACTGGACTCTTTCCACCGTCTCACATTCCCTATTTTTCTGATCAATTATGATCACATTGCTATAGTTAGGTACAATATGTGTGTTTCCCTAGCTGAATGGTGAACAACTTGAGGGTTTCTTATTTACTTTTTAATAGTAACCTCAGTACCACCAACATATTCTTGCTATATAGTGTAAGTTCAATACATTAACGGTGGCACTGAATTACTGGAATCAGTATACACCCAGACACACCATTAGGCACAGCTGCAAGACTTGAAGGGGATATAAAACAGGAGGCTGGGGAGGCTGGTGGCTCAGTCGGTTAAGCGTCTGCCTTCGGCTCAGGTCATGATCCCAGGGTCCTGGGATTGAGCCCCGCATCGGGCTCCCTGCTCAGCAGGGAGTCTGCTTCTCCCTCTACCTCTCCTCCTGCTTGTGTTCCCTCTCTCGCTGTCTTTCTCTCTGTCAAATAAATAAATAAAATCTTTAAAAAAAAAAAAAAGGCAGGAGGCTACCCCAAAATATTTTCAAGATGGGTTAAAACCATTTGGTTGCCTAAAAAACTGATGCCTGATCATAAAAGACTCCATTCTTTTCCAACTGAACAGTCTACTTCCTTTTTGTTTTAAAGACTTATTTATTTTAGAGGGAGGGGGAAAAAGAGAGTGCACGGGCAGGAGGGGCAGAGGGCAAGGGATAGAGAATCTCAAGCAGACTCGACGCTGGGCACAGAGCCCGACTTGGGGCTGGATCTCCCAACCTGGAGATCACGACCTGAGCCAAAACCAAGAGTCAGTTGCTCAACCAACCGCGCCACCCAGCTGCCCCTACTTCTTTTTGTTTCTCAAGTCAAACACTGTCCTAGGGCACCTGGGTGGCTCAGTTGGTTGGGCGACTGCCTTCGGCTCAGGTCATGATCCTGGAGTCCCGGGATCGAGTCCCACATCGGGCTCCCTGCTCAGCAGGGAGTCTGCTTCTCCCTCTGACCCTCTCCCCTCTCGTGCTCTCCATCTCTCATTCTCTCTCTCAAATAAATGAATAAAATCTTTAAAAAAAAAAAAAAAACACTGTCCTAAACATATCTTCCCATTTTTAAAATATCAGTGTGGGTCATTTTTTTTAAGTAGGCTCCACACCCAGCATAGAGCCCAATTCGGGGCCCAAACCCATGACCCTGAGATCAAGACCTGAGCCAAGACCAAGAGTTGGCCACTCAACCAACTGAGCCACCCAGGCGCCCCTCAATGTGGGCTGTTTTAAAAGAGATTAAGTATTTGCAATGGTATTGATGGGACCTAATTGACACTGCTTTTTATAACATAAAAAGTCCTACAGATCTGACATTATGGCTCATCAAGGAGGAAACCAGTTACACTTAATTTTGTGTGTACTGGTCCACTGAATGCTAAATGGCCTAGGAAACTATTTCAAGACTTCTTTGCATTTTCATTCAGGCAGTTTCCATACATATAAGCTGATAATGAAGGCAAGTTGTTTTTACACCATATAAATTAAAGTGGTGGTCTGGCTATTAACTTAGTGATTTGACTAAATGACAATCACACAGAAAGGCAGGTTTGGGTAGGGTAAAGAAGTGGTGGTTGAAATGAAAACTGTAGTTTCTTGTCACTGATCAAATTTACCAGATCATTACCCAAAGCTCTACTTTACTTTCGGCAGTGGGAGTACAGCCTGAATGATAGGAATAAAATTACATTCCTATAGGTAATATGGCAGCTCCTGAGGTGGGGATCTGAAAGATGTAAAGAATCTCATTTAGTGGCATCTGCCCTGGAGATCCTGCCTGTCTCTAGGGAGCATTAGGAGTCACGTGCGCCATGATGGTTGTTCTATTTGCAGTACCCGGGGCTATTGCCACATTTATCCTTGGGTAGGTGAATCCAGAGAGCCAGGCACTGGATCTAGAACAGGCAGATTTACTCAACTAAATCACCTGTCAGGGAAAGTTCACCAGAGGTGGCTTGTAACTCAATTTTTTTTTCATGCAACAATGCTATACATCGATGCTTGTTATTGGAACTAGAGTAGTTCTATTCAGACAGCTCTGTTCCTGGATGAAAAATTCTGGTTTAAAAAGGCTAAGTAAGGTCAGCCGTGGCAGCTGAAGTCACCTTCCAAAGAATCTTCTGGGAACAATATCTAAGGGGAAAAAAAAATTTGTTCATTCATTTCTTGTTCTATCCTTAGTGACTCAGTATCTCTGTGGGATGCAGATTCCAGTCTGGGATCCTGGAGTCATGTAGTCAAGGCTCAACAAAAATGCTATCTGGAGTGTCCTTTCACCCTTGTGACTGTAGTTGCTAAGATGGCACTTCAGTTTAGGTAAGGCTGGGTAAAGAACAGAAAGAGCGGGGGCAGCAGGGGGCTAAATTCAGGAAGCGAGTTTTGAGGTATAGATGCAACTTGGCAAAATTTAAAACAAGTGTGAGGCCCTGTTCCAGCCGCACAGTTCCATTAACTGAATTTGCATCTCCCAGTCATAGAAATGACATTTCCACAGCCTTGACATTCTAAATATCATGAGAATTAAATGAAAGCCAAAAAATTCCCCCAGCTTGTGAAGATCATTACGTGACACACAGTAAATTCAGACAAAGGGAAAAACTTTCTCAATACTGATGAGAAAAGCACCTATGAAGTCGTCATTGGAAGAATGACAGCTAGACTGCGCTGCGTTGGAAAACAAACGCACCTGGGTTAGAAATGAGGCCACAGCCTGGGTTGCGCTGGTATATGAAGCAAAAAGCATTTTGAGGAGTACGTGCCCTCACATTTTGCCTTCATTTAAATTCCTGCACTGGAATCAACAACTCTGCTTGCTAGGAATGTATTCCGTCTGATCAGAAATGTACCAAGAAACGTCAATAGGACAACTCTGGTCAATGTTGCTTATGGAACAAAACACAGTTACAAAATAGCTTTATTTACTCCCCAATAGTCTATCCCCATATGGTAACAGACAGTGATGAAGACTTAACTACATGTGTCTGTTCCAAAGCAACAGCCCATAATCTCACATCACCACCAGGTGAGTTTTAAAGAAAAATTCCATAACATTCAAATTTAATATACAAACTGGGATACTCCTCAAAAATGCCAGCAAAATAATTAAGGCTACAGCTATGAAAACACTGCTTATCTTCATTGTATGCCTGCTTTATAAAGGAATATTTGAATCACATTTCCAAATGGGAAATGGTCACATATATTGGTAAGCCAGAATGTAAGAACAGATATTTTCAAAATATTAACTTATTTTAAGTAAAAATACATTCTAACCTGACCAAGTTCTTCATTAAGGTCTGATGTGTTAACCAGGGCTCCTTCATTAATTTCTTCATCATAAAAGTCCTTATCCCATGAAATGAAGAAGGAGCCCAAGAATTTCTGCATTTCTACCGTGACATACATGGATACAGGAATGATAAAGTTGAATAGAACCATAAATGACAGGAAGTCAGTGAACATTTTCAAAACCTAAAACAAAAGAAATAGTTTGTGCTGATTAGATACACAGTTCTAGCAAACAAGTACAAAATAAAGAATTAGTTAACTTTCTTTTTATATCAATGCTGAAAGCACTGCTCTTGCTATGAAGTATGTGAAAACATTTAAAAACACCCTCAATTTTATCATTATACTTCAGTAAATGTGCCTGTTGACCTAACACTTTTTCACTACCTTAAATTCTTTGCCCTTCCCCCAATATGAATGTAGAATCAAAGTTTCTGTGTAGGCATCTATTTATTATGTTATCGTGATATATCACAACCTCATCATATATAGTCACATTCCAGAGATTCTTGCTCAGTTGTTTAAAAGTCTTAACTAAAGGGCTAAAAATAAGCACAGATGCCTAAAGTAAAAGAAAAAAGAATACTATAAAACTTCTTAAATATCTAATAGCTTAGGGCTACCATACAACCAAGAGAAAACCCGGAAGCTAACAAAAGGTATCATTATCTGAACATTTCAATAAAGGGTGGCTTGGTCACAAAGTGCTAGAGTTAAAATTTTTAGCAAGAATTAAAAGTTTCAGCATAAAACCGATTACCTTCAAAGTTTCCCGCTCTTTCTGAGTCTTTTGGTTATACCAAGGTTCATCGTTATAGGGGGTACTTTGCCAAACATACTTTAGAGTAGTGCATACTGCAGCTTTGGTCAGTAAGATAAATAAATACACAATCAGGAAGGCATTAATGGATCTGAAAAATAAGATATTACGGATTTAAAAACTATATAATTATCTAAGATATCAACCACGTATAAATTAAATGGTTCAGTTTCCTAAAACTTCTCCTGTGTACAATGTGTAACCACAGCACAAGCTTGTATGTATGAACTGCAGTTTTCACTGCAAAAGCCTTATTCTCAGCTGGTAAAGTGGAAAAGCCAGCCCTGACCTGTTTGTTGGTCACCAATGCCCCCCAAAGTGCAGAGGCTGACTAGCGTAACACACTTAAAAAAAAAAAAAAATTAGGATCCTATAAAGTGCCAGGAGACACACACGCATACACAGTACCTACTCAACCCTTACAGAAAGAGTAGGTTGTTTCCATTTCCCTAAATCCTAACACTTTGCAGTAGAGGGTGGGGGAGCAAATGTGAAATCCTCAAATTTAGTATGGATTCTTCTAATCTGAAAGTAGGGTGCCACTGATACATGGGATATCCATGGCAACGACAGAGCGAGGTCTCTGCTGTAGCAATTGGCCTGAAGCTCTAGCAGGAGACTATTATCTACACTGTTGAACTTCCTTACACAAAGCAACTGAAGGTACCCAAACCACTATCCAGCAGCAAAAGGGAATAAATTTGTATTTCAACTAAACTTTGCCCCTGAATAGCTCCACAAGCTTCGGTAAGTCACTCATCTCGGAGACCATTTCTTCATCTGTAAAGCAGACAGGCTAATAGGAGTTATTCTACGGAGCTGCTCAGAGGATTAAACGGAATCAGACATACAAATCACTGAGCACAATTCTGGAACATAAAAAGTGCTCAATGTGGTAGCTGCTATTATAATTGATGCTATTTTTTGTTATGGTTGTTATTCGGAATTACTGAGAAGTGACTATATCACAGTCCAACTGCTACTAAAGAAATGGTGGTGCACACTAACTTTTCAACAGCAGAACGCTTCTGAGATTTCCCTTGGTAGTTCAAAGCCATTTTGGTTTCCATCCCAGTGTAAACAGCAACTCCTAAGGAATAAAAGAATACAATGAAAACTAGGTGCCAACCAACTCCCCACCAACTTGGGTCTATCCACTTTTCCCATCTATAAAAGTGGGCATTCTTAACCTTAGTCTAGTCACCAGTTGACATATCATTTATAATTTTAATTCTACATACTTTGTCATATTTATTTATTTATTTTTTAAAGATTTTATTTATTTATTTGAGAGAGAATGAGAGATAGAGAGCACGAGAGGGAAGAGGGTCAGAGGGAGAAGCAGACTCCCCGCTGAGCAGGGAGCCCGACGCGGGACTCGATCCCAGGACTCCAGGATCACGACCTGAGCCGAAGGCAGTTGCCCAACCAACTGAGCCACCCATACTTTGTCATATTTAAAGTTAGTTTATTTCCCATCTTACAAATTCTTAACACCTAAAAACAGGCTTAGACTGAGTGGCAATTATCAGCAATGTCCAATTTGTAACATGCACTATTTATGCACAGGCTTTACAAAGCATATTTCTGGTAAGGAGATCTTAAAAATTGTTCACCATATATCTTCTTGGTATTTTTTAGTGTGGCTCCTTTCAACAAGAGATTTTCAGGTCCCAAAGACCTAAATGAAAAATGAACACAGCTTATCCAAACAGCCCAATAAATATAGCATCATCAACTTTGCCCTACCACACATCTATCTCCAAGGGGTTCAAAATGTATCTTTCCACTTATATCATTATGCTTACTCCCCAGGATGAGCTGAAAGATCTTTCCCTCTGAACTCACTTGAGGGCACAGCACAGTTGGAAGCAGAGCACAAGAGTGGCCAGCAACACGCAGAGGTAATGAGGTGCACAGAGATAAAAAAGGATTCTGAGTCACAGACAGCAAGAACCGTACAGAGCAGGAGACAGCAAGAAACAGAAAGAAAAGGTGACAAATGAAAGACTGGGAAAGCAGCCATCAAGGTAGGAAAGATACACTGACGTATTTAGAGAGAGTAAACCCGCCTTTGGGGCAATCATTGGGCGCCTGGCGTTTGAATTCCTTTTGAGCGTGGCTTATAAAGGCCAAGTGGAAAAATTGAGGTAATTAACTGGATGATAGAAGAGGGAAGAAAACATCCCTTTTTATATGAATTGCTTCATTATAAATGATTAGCCTTTCATTTTGCTTCAGTCCGAGTAATTCTCTCAGCTTTTTATGTACCGCCTTATCCCTCAATTACTCTCCCTTAGCCACTGTTCTCCAGGTGTACTCCCGATATAGTCTGCCACTGCACAACCAAGAACAAAAAGCACAGCGCCCAGGACAGATATGGGAGTATCAGTCCAAGGGCCTGGAGCTCTGCAATTTTGGACACCCTCAGCATCACTTGCAACACCACCCCCCTACTGGGATGCTGGCTGGTTAATCCAGGTTTATTCACCTCAACATCCTTTTCTATAAAGAAAAGCATCTGGGTATTTAAGGGGCTATATAAGAGAAATATACCCGCCTCCTCTCGAAAAGGACAGATGAAAGGAACAGCAAACTAACCTGGCAACCGCCTCAAGACTATTACTGTAGATATTGATTCGTCCAACAAACCTGCAAAAAGAACATAATGGCAAATGTGTCTACTATATCAAGGTAAAAATCTATATACCATGTAAATGGGAATGAATCAAAATACAAATAATACAAAAGAGGTAAGACTGAACGAACTACAAAAACCTATTATATTTCTGGAAAAAAAGTTATGCTGAACCAACAAGATGTGCAACATTTTCATATTATTTTAAAAATGATATTATGGATTATAAGAACACAAAGATTCAAAATCGATTTTCCAACTCCAGTTGGCACTGTGCATGCACAGAACACCCCCGCTCATTTATACGTTACATAAATAATTAACCTATTTTAGATCCATGTGAAGAGAGGTTTCTGGTGCTGACACACAACTTTCAAAACCCTTAGTTCAGTAGTTCTTTCACTTGTGCATGCATCAGACTCACTGGAATGCTTATTAAACTGGGGATTTCGGGGCCCCATCCCCAAGCTTTTGATTCAGGTGAGAATCTGCATTTCCAGCAAGTTCCCAGGTGATGCTGTGCTGGCCCAAGATCACCCTTTGAGAACCATGCATGAGTCTTAGAGGGCAAACATTTTGATTACCATCTTGGAAATTTCCAACCTGTGTTTTTCGGCTGATCTCAATACTGAGCTTGATCTGATCACTTAATATGGCGAGGCACACCATAATCTGCATTTCTCAAAAAATGGCCTAAGGCGGCCTAACTCTCCTTAACAAGAGAGTTGTGAGTATTTTATAATTTGCATCACTGTTTTTCAGAAAAATTGAACTATGATTACTGTATACACAAAGTATGATGGTCTGCTCATTTATTCACCGCATATTAATTGTGCCAGTGCTGTGGTAGGTGCTGGAGACACACTAGTAAGCCAGAAAGACATGTTCCTTCCACTACAGACAGACAAGTTAACAGGGAATTACAGTGTAAATGATCACCATTCAGGTGGTGGAAGTACAGGTAATCTCAAGTCACAAAGCAAGGGTACTCAATCTAGTCCAGAAAAATCAGGAATAAACCTTCCCTGCCCTAAAATTCTCCTTCATATTTAAGGTAACTGAAAAATTTAGGAGTTGCCATATAAGCACGCAAAAATGTATACTGGTCTCTAACACAGGCAGAATCAGTCACTCCTTTTTCTGTGACCCCATGGGCCTTTTACTCCATTCTATTGTGTCGCTGTACTATAAGCCTAGCTTTAATATTTTATCTGCCCTGCAAAGTCTGAGCTCCCTGAAGGCAGGGAACAGCTGTTTTGTTTTATGGTCCCTGTTCCTACTCTCAGGGTGGATACAGAAGAAAGGAAAGAGGAAAGAAGGCATGATGGGAAGGAGGGAAGGCTCTGTTCTTGTAGTAGGATGAACATTTTGTTTTTCCACTACTGTGCGTTGGTGTTAAGCCACATCCAACCATTTGGTCCCCCATTATGACCAACAGAATTCATTAACAAGATGCCTGGCATGGGTAATTGATGCCATCTGTAAGAGGGAATAGAATGAGATTAATTGGCCCACGTGGGGATTAAACTCGTTACTCTATCCTCATTAACAGCATGCCCTAATCAACTAAACTAACCAGTCTTAAAAATCAAATGCCAAATTTTTGACAACCCACAATGACGATTAATCAGCAAGTCTACTCCAGAAAGCCTAAGAATAGTAAAATAGAGGAAATTACACCATTTCACGGGTCCCTCAACTGTTTACTGCAGGCAAAAAGCCTATTCGCAATACTCAGTTCATCATAATCATAAAAAAGGATAGTGCATGGCCCCATATCCCCTTCCTCTCTTTAATGTTGGAAGACATATCAAGTGGTTTATTTATGTTTTAATTAACTCGGATTAATGCACGAATCTGATAGAGCAGCCTTATGGGATAACATAATCTTAAAATTTGATATATGGTCATGTTTACAAATAACAAAAATAAAAGAAAAATCCCAAGTAAGGTGTCCGGGCCCACAATGATTTATCTTAGGCTGGTAGTGAACAAGGCTGATTTGATTCATTTCCCTGCCAGAAGGAAAGAACAGCTCATAAAAACACGAAAGAAGGAGGGCTGGAAAGTGGTGGGCGTTTCTCTGCAATACTGGTGGCGAAGAGCAGGTGATTCTTACTTGTAGAGGTCAGGCTGAGGCTGCTCACATTCAATTGCTGCTCGGAGGGTATCAATGGACTCGGCTGTACACAGTGCAGTGGTATCCCGTACTGCATAATGTGTCTAGACGCGAAAGGCAGAAGAAAAAGCAAAACCAAGAAAAAGGGATTCTTTTCATAATCGTACACCCACCTTATTCCAGCAACACAGTATGTTTTAGTAAGAGGCTTTGGCAGAATAATACAAATACTGATGCACATTTCCCACCAACTAAATTTTATGGTATTATTCTTCAAATATATTACAAGTAATTAGATAACCCTGCTGCAAAGGGATTTAAAAGATAATGAAAAAACTAAAAGCTTTTCCTGATAGTGACAGCAGACAGAATTCCATTTGTAGCATGCATATCCTTAACTGAAAACCCAATGAAAAATTTAATCTGTTTACTTTTTCTATTTATAGAACTGAGACCTGTTATTTTGCTCACCACAGAGTATGGTGATACCAATGTATACACATGAACTGAACATAAATAACCACCCTGCGGGTCATAAGAAGGCTAACATTTTGCCAACGGAAAGAAAAAACATCATTAATAGTTCCACTACACAAACAGCATAATTAATGACTTTGAAAATGCTCAAAGAGGCTACATTTCATAGCGGGAGCAGCGATATGATGTGTCTTGCTTTAGTCAGACAGTTGGAATATTCTACTAGTGTATATTATGCACTTGATTTCCCCAGAACTCAAGGCAGGCTCCAATAAACCCATTTATAAATCATCAAAGGACGGCTAACACAGACTCAAAGACTGCACCACTTACGCAGAAGGGCAAGCTGTTGCATGGTCTTCTGGGAATATTACGGAACTGCCTGAGCTCTATTTAAAGCTCTCCCCCGACTGTGAAAACCTATGTACTTTTAGCTGATTTGATCGGATCAACTTAATTGAAAAAAGAAATCACTTAAAAGTTTTCTTCCTCTAAACAACTTTTTCCCCTATTAGGGAATCTTTAGGTAGATCTCTTCATTTTTATCTTGACATTTCCTCAAACTTTGTTTTTGAACAGTTTAAATGCACTAATTCATCACCATGCCCTTGAAGTACAGAATTAGTCATCTAACAGGCATTTCAGTTCCTGTTTCACATACTGAGTCCTGGTTCTTGACTCCAGATGGAAAAAACAAGCAGAGAAAAGCCCTCAAGGATATACACAGAGGTGAGCACATTAGTGCCCTTCCTTAAAGGCAGCATATAGAGGATACATCTTTATGCCCTGTGGAGCTCTGGACAACGGCCAAGAACTGATTGCCAGAAAGTACCAAGGAAATGTTATCCTCCAATTTGAGCAAACTTACTTTTGCTCATTTATAATTCTTCCCAGTTGCAATGAACAAACATTTGCCAAACAAAACCCTAAGGTATGTTTTTAAAAAGCAATCAAGGGGCGCCTGGGTGGCTCAGTCGTTAAGCGTCTGCCTTCGGCTCGGGTCATGGTCCCAGGGTCCTGGGATCGAGCCCCACATCGGGCTCCCTGCTCCGCGGGAAGCCTGCTTCTCCCTCTCCCACTCCCCCTGCTTGTGTTCCCTCTCTTCCTGTGTCTCTCTCTGTCAGATAAATAAATAAAATCTTAAAAAAAAAAAAAAGCAATCAAACTACTCCAAGATAAGAGTTTCTATATGCCATGAATAAACATTTTTTTAAAGAAAATATTCACCACTTTTAAAATAAAAACAGACTGACGGTTAGAATACACGAAGTTATTTTTACAGTCACATAGTTTAAGCCTAGAACAACATTCATTTTAAAAAGCCAAAATAAAACATCGAATCGGATATGTCAGTATCAAATGCAAACAGTGCTACAAAAAAATGGGGTGGTTTTTATTTGGGGCATGGATTTTCCTCGCCGAATACCACACTTTTCCCCTAAAGTTGAGTAATTGCTTAGAAGTTCAAACACAATTATATAAAAGCTGCTTTCAAATACAAAACTTGCACAAATAGGAAAATATAAGATAAAAGACAGGAGCGGTACTGTATGATTAACTATCCTGAGCTTGAGATGTTTATGCAAGGTTTACTCTCCGTTACCTTGCAATTGGATTCCCCATCAAGACTGGCTGTAGTAACGTAACAGGTTCCATCACTAGTGCAGGATGATAGAAGAATAAGATCACAGGGGAAGGTTTCATCTGCCTGTACTTCTACTACATCACCAACCTAGTAGAGAGAGAAAAAGAAATATAAATATTCTTAATTCTAAACAAAGCATTCATCATACCTCAAACTAAAGCCAAAAGAGTAGCAAGAGACCACTCCTGCTCCTAGAGAGTGTCTCAGCATCCCATGCCACGTGAAAGATGATGGAAGAATATTCTTCAACATTCAGGATCCTTGGTAAGGTCACAAGGACTTACTGATGCAGTCAGATTACCTTACTATTGAACTTTAATTTCAAATAAACAATTTTAGTACCCGGGGACCCGTCTGCTCTCTGACGTATTTTGGCACTGCTGTTCGATAAACAATGACCATTATCAGTTCATGAATGCATCCAGAAAAACTGCATGTCTCAACCCGAGCACTTCCTGAACACTGTGCAGCCACTGTCCTACCCTGCATCGTGCATCTTTCACTATGCTTTGCCTTCCATGTGCTAACGGCTATTCCTGTTGGGTGCTGGTTCCCTCTTCAGTGCTCAGAAAAACTTAGCTGACTGGAGATGCAGCTATTTTTCCCATAACATGTGACAAAAAAATAATTTTCAAATAGGTCACTTTCCAATAATTCATCTGCTATCAGAAGAATCCATTAACGGGCGCCTGGGTGGCTCAGTTGGTTGGGTGACTGCCTTCGGCTCAGGTCATGATCCTGGAGTCCCGGGATCGAGTGCCGCATCGGGCTCCCTGCTCAGCAGGGAGTCTGCTTCTCCCTCTGCCCCTCCCCTCTCTCATGCTCTCTCTCTCTCAAAAAAAAAAAAATCTTAAAAAAAAAAAAGAAGAATCCACTAATATAGCCATGAGAAACGATTTCCTCTCAGCAAGTACCCAAAGCTCAAGTATAGGAAAAACATAAGAAGAAATCATGAACCATTTCTAGTGCAGATGATTTAAAATGTAGGGAATAAATCATAATGGTTAAAAGGTAGAACTTTTTCTTAAAGATTTTACTTATTTATGTATTTGAGATAGAGAGAGCAGGGGGAGGAGCAGAGGGAGAGGGACAAGCAGATTCTGTGCTCAGCGTGAGCCCAATGTGGGGCTCAGTCTCATGACCCTGAGATCATGACCCAAGCCGAAATCAAGAGTCGGACACTTAAGCCACTGAGTCACCCAGGCACCCCAGAAGGTAGGACTTTGTAACGTGACTTTATGGCCCAGCTCTGCTGCTTCATCATATAAGCTCAGGGTGAGAGCCGCAGATGATTAGAACTCCCTCACAGGATTGGTTTGAGCACGAAATGAGGACAGGTAAAGTGGTGAGCCAAGTACCTGGCATGTATTCACCATTTGATAATTATTACGAATACAAGGCAACTATTTTACTCCCAACCTATGAATAGTCCTAACAGGTTTGGGGAAGGATCTAAGAAATCGTCCAGAGTTCAGTGCTTCCCAAACTTTTTCATACTGTGGCACAGAGAGAAAATGCTAAGTGTCAGTTTTCTACAGCACCTCAGATAAAGGGAGGAAGCTGCTCGTGGCAGAAGACAACCCACTCTGGGAGGGAGTCCATATCTAGCACACCGACCTGGACACACTGGTTGTGAAATGCTGAATAAATGACATACACCTGTCTTCTATCTGCTACAGGATTTGACAGAGAAAGATGGGGATTTCAAGACCTATTCCGGAACAATTTTATTTTCTTGCCAATCTCAATCAGCAGCCAAGAGCGACAGCATCAGTAACTCAATTAGTTTGTAAATAATATTTTGTTGGAGCTTTCCTTCCTCACTTACATAAACACTTATGTTGCTTACATAAAACCACAGTCTATGATTAAATACACAGAAGAGAAATAACAAACAAAATCCTAAATCATCTTAAAAGAAGGAAACACCCATTAAAGGATGGAAGAGCATTCTTAGGCACCTAAAAACCACAAATAGACAATTTCTTCGACAACGTGTACGATTTGCTCAGATATGAACTATAAAGGTTCTGTACCCGGAGTGCAAGTTGGGGCTGGTGAGATCTCAGAGGGCTGGCAGGCCAGGCTCAGGGGGTTAGGCCTTACCCTAAGGCAAGGGGGAAGTGGGAAGGGGTTTTTAAAGAAAAGGAACAACAGGGTCCACCGAGACATTCAACTTGGGCTCTATTTCCGTTTAGTATGCAAAAAACAGTAAGAGAACAGATAATCTACAAAATTATGTGTTTTTTTAGTTCATCAGAGAGCTGAGGTTGCGAGGCAACCAAGTGAACCGAATTTCAAAGGGCGGAAAGTCCTTCTGAGGACAGACAGGAGAAAGGAACTGTTTCACAACTGACAAGGCACAGGAGCAAGAGATGACTGCCATAAAAGGGCAGAAGAAGAAAAACAATTAGATTTTGAACCAATTCTTAAAGGCTTGGTAGGAGCTAATGTGACAGTTTGAAATGTGCAAACCTGAAAGAAAAGAGGAGATCATAACCACTCATCATTTCTTCTTTACAGGCATCCATTGGGTGCTGGTGAGAAAAGACGAGGGCAGGAGACCTACAGGAGCCTGCCTTACCGGTAGAGGCATGCCGGTTATGCCTGACCACTGTGGGGAGACAGAAGCAAAGTATGCCAGAATCGTGGACCCTTCTCTTGTTTTGAGGCAAAAGCCATCTATGTCTAGGAGAAAGGCAAGAAACCCTCCCTGGGTTAGTCTCAGGAAAATGTCACCACTGCTAGAGGAGACAAAGAATAAACACCATCTGCTGCTCGGGATGGGACAGAAAACCCACAGATACGGGGGCCCTAGCACTAATAAAAGGCAAAGTTCAAATGCCATTGGAGGTGGGGTAGGAGTACTGAGACCAAGTATTCAGTAGTGAGGCAAAGGTGCTTAGGCCCTGCTTAATACTGAGACTGGAGCAGGAGAACCAAGAAATCACTCTGTTCCTCCCAGGAGACTTGCAATATGAATAACAATAAGAAACAGCAATCTACTGGGGTGGGAGAGAGGAGAAGGGGCAGAGAGAGGGACATCCAGTCTCAGGGACGCAGACCTCCTGGAAGCAGCAGGTGGAACAGAAGTACTGAGCTAGGCCCTCTGGGCCCCCAGGCCCTACGCAAAGCACAAGGCAATGGCAATGGAGCGCTCCCGGGATTGGAATTCCCAGTGGGATACCCAAAACAGCAAAAGCTACAACCCGACTCCGACTAGACTGACTTACCCTTCACATTCATGGGCTGACAGAAGAGGTGTGCCCATTTCAGATCATAAATACTATTTACCTTGGTCTCTAGCACTGTTTCACATTCAATGTCCAAAAATAAATTAAAAAAAAAAAAACAAAACAAGACACATAGAACATAAGATCAAAATGACCTAAGATCAAGATATAAAGGAGTCAGCACAGGACCAGTCCAGAAATGTTGCGATTTTGGATTATGAAAAACAGGCATGTAAAAATAAAAATAGCTATGATTAAGATAAGGCAGACAACATACATGCGCAGGTGAGGAATTTGGGCAGAGATGGAAACTATAAAAAAAAAGGCAAAAGGAAAAGTTATAAAAGATGTCCTTCCATGTGTTTATCAGTAGACTGGATACAAAAAAGGAAATAATCAGAAAACCTGAAGAAACTCTTCCAGTATCTCCAATACCAAAACCCATATTCTCTTCCTTACAAAGAACCATGCTTTTACCTTGGAATTCCTCAAGCCCTCTTTGTCGGCTGTCTTCTCTATATTCTAGGATTCGACCCGTCCCATGGCTTCATGTGCCATCTACATGTTGACGAAATCCAAATTTCGACTGCTAGTTCAAACATATCTAAGCTCCAGGCTTGACAATTCCATCTGGATGTCTAACAGGTATCTCAAAATGAACATGGCTAAAATGGAATTTTTGATTTCCTTTTCACTCCCACATCTGTCATTAAACCTATTCTTCTCCTGGTCTTCTCCATCTTATTTAATAACCAGCATTTTTGTTTAATAGCTCAATTTAATTCACCCAGTTGCTCAGGCCAAAATCAAGAAGCCTATCTTTATTCTTTTTTGCTCTTTGCTCTTTTTTGCTCCCTGCATCCAGTACATCACTAAGTCTTGATGATTCTACCTCCAAAAAATATCCTGAATATATCCATTTATCTTAATCATGAAACAGGTGGTACAAAGTTGTGGTTATGAGCACAATTCATAACCCAAACTTGTTTCAAATCCCAGGTTTTCCACTTACTCGTCATAGACAAGTTTCTTAATCTCCCTGTGCCTCAGTTTTAATATTTGTAAAGAGGGAATAATCAAAGTACCTATTTCATAGGACTGTTATAAAGTAAGGATTAAATCAGTTAATATAATGTGAAAGGGAATGCCTGGCATATTTATGTTATATATAAATGTTATTTACTATTTTATTATTGTCATCTCTACTACTGTCATCGTAATGTAGGCTCTTACCCTCTTCTCCAAGTCACTCCCTGGCTTTGAAAACCTTCAAAAAATTTCCACTGCACTGAGGATACACACCAAGTTACTCTCTTACTCAACAATAGTCTACCCACTTCCCCAGGCAAGCAAACACTTAGATAATTTTAGTTTATAGGCATTTCTTGCCACACACAAGTATTCCAGAAAGGGCCGAATCAAACAGCACCTTACACAATAGCATCAACTGATTTAATTAAGATTATACCTGGTTGAGATCAGCCTCAAGGCAAAGAAGCCTGATGAACAAAAGCTGGAAGATGGGGAGGGGGTCTTTCTAAGAGGGTGGGGGGTGACAACAAAATCAGAAAGAGGAAACAAGAGAAAGGGAGAGACGTGGGAAACATTTACTTGCTTCACAATTTTACTTAGTGCCCTGGGAGCAACAGATTTAATGCTATGAATCATTTAGGCTGCATTTGGTTCTTATGCTGAGTTTCTAAGACCGGTTTGGCAACTTCAGATCCTAACCACTCTAGTTGAGGGTCTTCTACGGGATGCAGAGAATGCAGAAAAGAAAAACGGGTGATATAAAGACATTCTAGGGGCGCCTGGGTGGCTCAGTCGTTAAGCGTCTGCCTTCAGCTCAGGTCATGATCCCAGGATCCTGGGATTGAGCCCCACATCGGGCTCCCTGCTCCGCGGGAAGCCTGCTTCTCCCTCTCCCGCTCTCCCTGCTTGTGTTCCCTCTCTCGCTGTCTCTCTCTGTCAAATAAATAAAATAAGAGCTTAAAAAAAAAAAAGACATTCTACGTCAATCTCAGGTAACTCTCCCACTCTGTAGCCTTTTCCGCATTATTACTAAAAGAAGATGCAAGACAATTTACCTATCGCTGTGAATATGGAGAACTTATGTCCAACAATTCCCAGTATTTAATAAATAATTCAGCACTGATAATGCCTGATGAAAGTACAGGGAGGAGAGTATCATTTTTAAGCAATTCCTATCACAATCCTGAACCCTTCTGGAATGGTATTTTCACCTACCCTCTGCTCTTTCTGTTCCACCCATCTTCTTCCCTTGTTCTAGAGAATTTGATTTCTCTTACCTTTCCTATTTTAATCCATATTCATATAGAAATATTCTTTTAAAAATAATATCTTGGAGAGGGGCCTGGGTGCTCAGTCATTAAGTGTATGCCTTCAGCTCAGGTCATGATCCCAGGGTCCTGGGATCGAGCCCCACATCAAGTTCCCTGCTCAGGCTGCTTCTCCCTCTCCCTCTGCACCTCCCCCCCGATTATAAGAGACTACTACAATTATATGCCAACAAATAAGAGAACCTAGAATAAATGGGTAAGCACCTAGAAACATACAACCTGCCAAAACTGAATCATGAAGATACAGAAAATCTGAACAGACCCAAAGCTAGTGAGGAGACTGAAGCAGGAATCGAAAACTTCCCCCTCCCCAAAAAAAAACTACAGGGCTAGATGACCTCATAAGAGAATTATGCCAAATATTTAAAAAAGTAATAACACCAATTCCTAAACTATTCTGAAGAATCGAAGAGGAGGGAACACTCCCAAACCTGGTGTATGAGGCCAGAATTACTAATACCATTTTATCAGGAAAAGACAGTATAAGAGAAGAAGACTAGAGACCAATATCTTCAATGAATATTGACGAAAAAAAAATCCTGAACAAATACTACTCAACCAAATCCAACAGCACATTAAAATGATCACACACCATGACCAAATGGGATGTATCCTTGGGAATGAAAGGATATACACAAAAATCAATCAGTGTAATGCAACACATAACAACAACAGACAAAAGCTATTTAATCATTTCAATCAATGCAGAAAAAGCATTTCGCATAATTCAACTCTTTCATGATAAAAACACTCAATGAACTTAGAGAAAAAAAAATGACCTCAACATAATAAAAGCCATATATGAAAAGCCCACAGCTAATATCACACTCAGTGAGGAAAGACTGAAAGCCTTTCCTCTAGTATCAGGAACAAAGCAAGGATATCCACTCCCAGCACGGCTATTCAACATTGTACTGGAAGTTCTAGCCAGAGCAATTACACACACACACACACACACACACACACACACACACACACACACACACGGCATACAAACTGGAAAAGCAGTAAAATTATTCTGGTTTGCAGATGACCTAATATTATATATAAAAAACCCTAGATTCCACACACACAAAAACCTGTCAGAATTAATAAATGAATTCAACAAAGTTGCAGGATATAAAATCAACACTCGAAATTATTTGTATCTCTATACACTAACAATGACCAATCCAAAAAGGAAATTAAAAAAAGCAATCTCTATTTACAATAGCATCAAAAAAGATAAAATACTTAGGAATAAACTTAACCAAAGAAGTTAAAGACTTGCACATTGAAAGCTACAAAAATTGCTAAAAGAAATCAAAGATAAAATAAATGGAAAGCCATTTCATGTTCATGAATTGGAAGACTTAAGACTTGTTTAAATGCCTATACCATTCAAGCAATCTGCAAACTCAATGGAATTCCTACCCATATGCAAATGACATTTTTTGCAGACATAAAAAAAATTCCTATAATTCATATGGAATCTCAAGGGACTCCAAATAGCGAAAACAATGCTGAAAAGAAAAAAAAACTTGAGGAGTCTCCACACTCCCAGATTTCAAAACATACTACAAAGCAACAATAATTAAGATGGTATGGTACCGGCATAAAGACAAATATATAGACCAATGAAGAGAGAGCCCACAAACAAACCCTTGCATATATGGCCAAATGATTTTCAACAAGGGTGCCAAGACTATGCAATAAAGAAAGGATGGTCTCTTCAACAAATGGTGTTGGGAAAGCTGGATAGCCACACGCAAACAATGAGGTTCGACTCTTACCCTACACTACATACAAAAATTACTCAAAATTAATTAAAGACCTAAATATAAGGGGCATGTGGGTGGCTTAGTCGGTTAAGCATCTGCCTTCGGCTCAGGTCATGATCTCGGGGTCCTGGGATCGAGCCCCATGTTGGGCTCCCTGCTTAGTAGGGAGTCTGCTTCTTCCTCTTCCTCTGCCCCTCCTCCCTGCTCATTCTCTCTCTCTCTCAAATAAATAAAATCATAGGAAAAAAAAGACCTAAATGTAAAACTTTTTAGACTCCTGGAAGAACATCAGGGAAAAGCTTTAGGACACTGGATTTGGTAATGATTTCCTGGACATACACCACAGTGCAGGAAAAAAAACCCTCAACATTAGAAATGGGAATATATTAGGGTGCCTGGGTGGCTTGGTCAGTTAAGCGTCCAACTCTTGGTGTTGGCTCAGGTCTTGATTTCAGAGTCGTGAGTTTGGGCCCTGTGTTGGGCTCCATGTGCTGGGTGTGGAGCCTACTTAAAAAAAAAAAAAAAAAAAAGAAAAAAGAAACCGGAATATATCAAACTTAAAAACTTTGCACCAAAGGAAACAATCAACAGAATGAAAAGGTAACCTATGGGAGAAAATACTTGCCAATCACATATCTGATAAGGAGTTAATATTCAGAATCTATAAGAGACTTCTACAAGTCAACAACAAACAAATACCCCAGTTAAAAAACGGGCAAAGGATCCGAATAGACATTTCTCCAAATAAGATATACAAATGGCCAAAAAGCACATAAAAAGATGTTCCACATCTCTAATCATATGGGATATGCAAGTCAAAACCACAATGAGATATTTCACACCCATTAGGATGGCCACCATCAAAATAACAGAAACTAACAAGTGCTGGAGAGGATGTGAAGAAGTTTGTAACCCTTGTACACTCTAAGTGCAAAGGTAAAATGATATATCCATTATGGAAAACAGTATGCAAGTTCCTCAAAAAATTAAAAACAGAATTACCATATGATTAAGAAATTTCATTTCTGGGTATATATCTAACACAATTCAAAGCAGGATCTCTAGAGTTATTTGTACACTTGTGATTGTCAGCATTATTTACATTACTAAGAGGTGGAAGCAACTCAAATGTCCATCAACAGATGAATTGATAAAGAAAAGGTAGTATAGGCATAAAATGGAATATTACATAGTCTTAAAAGAGAGGAATTGCTGTCATATGCTACAACATAGATGAACCTTGAAGACATTATGCTAAGTGAAATAAGCCAGTCACAAAAGGACAAGTACAGTATGATCCCATTCAAAGGAAGTAGTTCTCGAAAGCAGTCAGTCATAGAAATAGAGAGTAGAAAGGTGTTTATCAAGGGCTGGAGGTAGGGGGAGTTCATGTTTTATGGGTATGAAGTTTTAGTATTACAAGATGAAAAGATTCTAGAGATTTGTTGTACAACAATGTGACTATACTTAACACTAATGAATTGTACACTAAAAATGGTTAGTTAAGATGAGGGGGATCCCTGGCTGGCTTAGTCAGTGCAGCATATGACTCTTGATCTCGGGGTTGTGAGTTCGAGCTCCACAACGGGTGTAGAGATTTTTTTAAAACAATAAAATTTTAGGGGCACCTGGGTGGCTCAAGTCAGTTAAGCCTCTGACTCTTGGTTTCAGCTCAGGTCATGATCTCATGCGTCTTGGGATGGAGCCCCGGCGTTGTGGGGTTCCGTGCTCAACAGGGAGTCTCCCTTAAGATTCTCTCCCTCTGCTCCTCCCCAACACCCCCAAACAAATAAATCTTTACAAAAAATAAATAAAAACAAAACAAAAAAAAAAAGAAAAAAGGTTAGGTTGGGCCCTCTCGGGGCCTCACGTTCAAGATGACCAAGAAAACAAAGAATAATGGTTGTGCCACAAAGGGCATTAGGCTGCACGTGGCCATGGCCATTTGTGGCACAACCACAGAGAAGTTTGTTACTGGGACCACAGTAGAGGCCACTGCCATCAGGGGCATTTCCAAAGCGAATGTCTTCCAAGCGTATGTGTGTCCCAAGCTGTGAGACTACATTACTGCGTGAGCTGCACCATTCACAGCAACGTAGTCCAGAATGGCTCTCCTGAAGCACGGAAGGACCCAACACCCCCCCCCACCCCGATTTGGACCCGAGGGTACTACCCCACCACCTCCACCAAAGCCCATGTAAGGAGCTAAGTCCTTAAGCAGGGAAGAAACACTGTTCTCTGGAAAAAAAATAAAATGGAGATTATACTTTAAAATAATGGTTAAGATGGTCAATTTAACGTTATATGCTTTTTGATCACAGTAACAAAATGAAATAAAAAAATAAATAATACTTTGAGACTGGGATAAAATATTTATAGAAGACCTATCTGATAAAAGACTGTTATCCAAAATATTAAAAAAAAACTTTTAAAACTCAACAATAAGAAAATGAGCACTCTGATTAAACAATGGGTACAGACCTGAATAGGCAACCTCATGAAAGAAGATACTCAGATGTCAAGGACGCATATGAAGAGATGTCGAACACCACTATGTCATTAGGGGAATGCAAATTAAAACAAAAATGAGATACCACTACACACCTCTTAGAATTGCCAAAACCCAAAACACTGACAACAAATGTTGGCCAGGATGTGGAGAAACAGGAACTCATTCAGTGCCGATGGGAATGCAAAATGAACAGCCTCTTTGGAGATAGCTTGGCAGTTTCTTACAAAATTAAACATGCTTTTACCATACAATCCAATAAGCACACGCCTTGATATTTACTCAAATAAATTAAAATCTTATGTCCATGCAAAAACTTGCACATAAGTGTTTATAGCAGCTTTGTTCATAACTGCCACCATTTGGAGGCAACCAAGATGTCCCTCAGAAGGTGAACGGATACATAAACTAGTCCATCTAGACAATGGAAGATTATTCAGCACTAACAAGAAATGAGCCATCGAGACATGAAAAGACATGGCATAAACTTAAATGCATATTGTTAAGTTAAAGAAGCCAATCTGAATATGATTCTAACAATGTATTACGGAAAAGCAAAACTATGGAGAAAGTAGAAAGATGAGTGGTAACCTGGGGTTGGCAGGATGAAGGGATGACGAGGCAAAGCACAAAGGATGTTTAGGGCAGCGAAAAGATTCTATATGATACTAATAATGGTGGATACCTGTCATTAGACATTTGTCTAAGGCCACTGAATTTGGAACAAGAGTGAATCCTAATGAAAACTATGGACTTTGGGTGATAATGATGTGCCAGTGTAGGTTCATGGATTGCAACAAAAATACCACTATGGAATGCTGATAGCGAGGCAAGTTGTACAGATGTGGGAAAAGGGGGTATATGTGAAAACTGTACTTTCCTCAATTTTGCTGTGAACCCACAATTGCTCTAGAAAAGTAAAGTTCATTATCAATTAAAATACAATCTGTTAAAAAAAATACCATCTGTTGGGAACAAAACAGATTATTTGATATGGACAGGTCTAAAATCTTAATTGACTGGGATCTTATTAGGTAATAATCAACAATGATTAATTTGGGTTAAAAAATAACTCAGCTGATAGTAAAAAATAATACTATCTTAGAATTCTCACACATTGCTGGTGGAATGTAAAATGGCCAGTTGCTATGGAAAACAACTTGGTGGTTCATGAAAAAGCTGAACATAAGAACTACAGTATTATGTAGCAATTCTACTCCTAGGTGTATATCTCAAATAATTGAAAACAGGTGTTCAAACAAAAACTTGACCATGAATGTTCATACCAGCAATGTTCATAATAACCAACAGGTGGGAAAACTCCCAAATGTCCATCAACTGATGAATGGATAAAGAAAAGATGGTATAGCCATATGATGGAATATTTAGCCATAAAAGCAAGAATTACTAATATATGCTACAATAAGAAGAGACCTTGAGAACATTACATTAAGAAAGAGAAGGCAGACACAAAAGGCCACATAGTGTCTGATTCCATATACATGAAATAATCTAGAATAGGTAAATCCATAGAGACAGAAAGAAGATTAGTAGTTGCCAGGGCCTGGGAGAGGGAGGAATGTGGCATGACTACTTAATGCCTATGGGGGTTACCTTTTGGGGTGATGAAAATGTTCTGGAACTAGATAGTGTTGAAGTCTGCATAACAATGTGAATGTATTAAATGTCACTAAATTGTATATTTTAAAAAGCTGTGTTTTTACCACAATAAAAAAATGAACCACAAAAATACCTTGATTTTTTCACTCTCTTTTCTCACTCGCTTTGCATTTTCAATAATGTAAACAGTGCTCTTGTTGACTTCATTGTCAGCTCTGTGTCTTAGCCAATCCTCATATCCCTAGAGTAAAAATAACTACAGTCAAGCTCACATGATGCAGCGAAGTTGTTAATAAATTTCTATAGCTCCCTCTATGAGTCACTAGTAGATATTTATACTTATAGTATTATTCTCAACTCACAGTGCTAAAAAGACAACATTGTTCATTTTTACAGCAAAAACCAAGACACACTTTCAAAATACCCCTTAGGTAAATATTTACTTGTGTTAAAAGGTTTCTCCATTCTACAGAGAAGTATCAATGAAAACACAGTAATCAGAACCGTAATATTCTTCAACTGTGAAAGGCTATGATTTATTCTTCTAATTCTACTTACTCAAATTAATGTTAATTTCTCTACTTTTTAATGTGACAATTTTTTTTCTGGGTTTTATTTTCTTACAGCTCTAATCACTTAAATATATTATTCTGTAGTAGACTGTTGGGAGTGATCATCGCTGAGGAAATCTAATTCCTCCCCAGGGAAAGAGAACAGAAAAGGCAAGTTAGGATTATTTTGGCACAGAATCCATGATAAGTTTTGGAGGTCAACTTCTCCACTGATTTGGTGGTAAAGGAAATCATCAACTGGTATTCATTTTTTAGAGTTAAACGTCATCAGGAAAAGGTCTAATGGCTCATTTTAGTTTGTTTTTTTTTGTATGAAGTAAATTTAAGCCAAAAGAACTAAGGAAGGAGGATGTTCATTTGTTTGAGGATGACCTCTTCTCCTTTTTTACATCACACTGCTTTTTTTCTTGAGAATAATGTCTGTGCCTTTTCAAATGTAACTGTTTGAAAAAAATCTCTTGATCGCCTTCCACTTTTATTCTCTAGTGCTATATTCATTCCTGTCCTGTCCCTCTTTATGACAATGCTAGGCTATCACTTCCTATGGCACTTTCTGTGATGTCAGTGAGGAAAGAAAGGCCCTAACATGAACTAGTATAGGGAGTAAAATGAATCAGTAAGAGCTTTTGTAAACCATACAGGCTATTCTTGGAACCAGCAATTCTATGATGTTAAAGAAAATAATCCTAACAGCCTAAGGGAAAGAACATTCCAAAAGTCTTTATTTAGCAACCAAACACTTGAAAAAAATATTCTTGCAGTTTCTGGTAGGCAAGATAGAAGACCAGATAACCCCAAGAGGAAAGGTAACCTTGTTCAAAATACCATTAAACAGACCTTCATTTTCGAAGTTCTTGAGGGTAGTTTTTAAAGCTCTTTGGTAAGTACTGTCTAAAAGTATGTTTGCAATTAGTCAGGTCCTGTGGACTGTCCCAGTACATGATAAACGTTGCTAACCCCCCCTTTACCTCCAGTTTCCCATTTACATTTTCAGTTTCATGTGGAATTTTTCAAAGGTACCATTATATAAAATGGTCAAAAAACTTCAGAATCAGCATCAGAAACCATGGCAATTGTCAGCTTTGATGAAAAACAAGAATAAAAGTCTCTGCCCACCACCCACTTCGGCAGCATCAGGGAAGAAAGACAACAAGTATCAAGTACTTGTGCTCTTGAGTTCTCTGCTTTAGGCATCAACAAAAATTCACTAGAATGGGAATTTTTCAGAAAGATATGCCACACTGAAAAACATTTATATACACTAAAAATTTGCCTCTCATTTCCTGACTGAGCTGTACCTTCTACCTCCTTTCTTTTAGGGTTACAACCCCATAACACAAATACTGAGGAAAAAAGGGGCAAAAGAAATTAAAGATGTACCTTATGGTCATTTTAGTATGTTTTTAATAGGAATCAAATATAAATTAAATCCATCAAGGATGTTGCCCACTCTATAGAAATATGAAAAAGGACCTTTGGCAATGAAATTCAAAGCAGATGGGACTGAAATGCAGGCATAATTGTAAATAAGAAATTTACCTGCTTGATGGCTGTAACAGTTATAACAAAGAAAAGTGGAAGTCCACTGGTAACCGGGCTAGTCGGTGTGTCTACCGTGACCTAGGTAAAGAAATTAAATTGAACGTAAAAGGAAAATAAGCCATTCACTTATATGCAGGACTGATATGCTACAACCATTTCAGGTAGAAAAACAGACAAAACATATCCTGGTAACAGGGTCACTGTTGACTTTCATTAAACAAAAGCAATCCACAGAGCAGTTAGTGTAAGGAAACAGTTCTAATTCAGGCTTAGGTTTCATTCCAGTTTGGATTAACGCCTTGAATGAAATAGAACCAATCATTTACCATCTCTTTGTTGAGTATCATTCTTTCAGCCCCTGTGCTATCATCAGCCAGGCTCTAGAGATGTTGCTTTAAATAAGATAGAGAATTGTCCCTGCCCTCATAAAGCTAGCAGCTTACGGGAAAACAGTCAACCAAGTGAAATGCTGAAATCTAATGAGTAAAGCTGAGTTAATGAGATGAAGTATGGGCTTTCAGGCAGGCACAGAGGACCGCATATACAATGTCTCTATGGTAGCAGCGCAGGGGTGGGGGGCACACGTAAACAAATAGAGGACAGAGTGTGGTGTAAGATGGGGCTGGAGAGGGGGACAGAGGCAAACCCAAGCAGGGCCCTCTAGGCTAGAGCTCATTGTTTATCCCACAGTGGGAGATAACTAAAGCTTTTAGGCAAGGAGAGGTCCCATGAACAGAACTACATTTTGAGAAGATCATCCTGCCCGATTTGTGGAAAATAGAATGTAAGCGGGGAGTCCATAATGCGAGTACAAGATGACGGCTTGGACAAGGGGGGCAGCGGCAGGCATGGAAAGAACTTCCATGGATAGTTCGGGGTTAAAATGGTAGGCATGGCAAGGAATTTTTTGTCAGGGTGATGAGAGATGACTTGTAAGTCATCTGGTGACGGCTGGGTAGATGTTGTCATTCACTAAAACAACAAATACTAAGAGAGGACTAGACCGGAGGGACAGAGGACCATGAGTTCAATCTGCCCCCACAACTCGCTCTCTTCTCTAATCCCCACCTAGGCCTGGCTCTGCCACATCCCCCGAGTTAGAGACACAGGCTTTTATGTGGCTGTGGGCCTTCATGCACAGCCTGAGATACCCATCTGGCATTCTTCACCAGGTTAACTTGCTCTAATCTTTCAAGGTTTAGTTCAGATATCATCTACTCTTTGAAGTTTCCTTAAGCTCCTCTTGGTTAGAAAGACATATTAACTTCCACTGTATCCCCACAGCATGTTGCTCATGCTACTTTTATGACTTGTACCGCATTAAATTAAATGGATACATGACTGTAACATACATTCCTTAAGGACAGAAAAGCCATATCTTGATCTTCATTGTATCTGCTAAAATCTTTGTTATCTGGAATACTGCAAGGCACACAGTAGGTGCTTGGTATACATTCACTGAACCAAACTGAACTGCGCGGCATGCGACAAAGAATGACTCTTCTGAGCATAATTTTGTATGCAGTTTATTTTATGCTGTTTTGTAAGATATCTTACGATGGATCACTAGAGTAGCTCCTTTTCAAATGACCCATCATTTAAGACTGAAATTAGCTCTTTTCCATATCACAACCCAGACTGGTTTTAAGTAGCAGGGCTAAATTAAATTACAGCACCATTTACTCAAAGCCTCAAAGTGGATAAACAGAAGCACTTAACATTAACAAGGCTTTGAGCCATTTCATTGGGATGTTTCTGCTTCGTTTAAAAAAATGAAACGAGTGGGTGCCTGGGTGGCTCAGTTGGTTAAGCGACTGCCTTCGGCTCAGGTCATGATCCTGGAGTCCCGGGATGGAGTCCCACATCAGGGTCCCTGCTCAGCAGGGAGTCTGTTTCTCCCTCTGACCCTCTTCCCTCTCGTGCTCGCTCTCAAATAAATAAATAAAATCTTTAAAAATAAATAAATAAATAAAATAAAAAATGAAACGAGGAAAAAATACCCTTACTGTAATAAAATTTTCTGGGGGTAATTTTGGTGAGGGAAAACTTATAATAGCTCATAGACTTAAAGATGGAAGAGGCAATTTAAGATGTCTAAAATTTAAAACACAAAAAAAACATTAGCAGGAACATAGAGAAGATCAAGTCTACCAGGCTTTCACACTTAAAAGTAAATGAAGGAGGAAGAGCAAAACTGGTATCAGGAAGAAAAGTGATAAATTTTCAATTAAGCTGAATCTGGTGTTTAACGAAGTAAAACTATTAATCCGAACTATTTTCAATTTTAATATATACCACTGTATTTAATGGTACACAATATATGTCCTTCTAGGATAAACAAAGATGAAATCCATGGAAGTTTTTAAAGAAAGTAACAAATTCTCAACAAGTTTTCTAGTAAAAATGCTACTTTGGAAATATATAAAATCATGTAAATCTTAAACTATAATATTAGTACTTTAAAAAGTTTTATTAAAACAAGCCCTGAAACACCTTTTTACACACAAGGCACTTTTATTTTTTTTTAAAGAAATGGATTGAAAATTTGTTTGGGGGGAAAAAGTTTGATTGGAGTAATTTTCTTTTTTTTTTTAATAAAAAAATTTTATTTATTTGACAGCGAGATAGCACAAGTAGGCAGAGTGGCAGGCAGAGGGAGCGGGAGAAGCAGGCTCTCCGCCGAGCAGAGAGCCAGACATGGGGCTCGATCTCAGGACCCCAGGATCATGACCTGAGCCAAAGGCAGCCGCTTAACTGACTGAGCCACCAAGGTGCCCCTGGAGTAATTAAGTTTCTAAAAGGGGAATGGTTGTTTATGGAGCTCTTACCTGCACAAGGAAAATGATGAGAAAATAAAAATTTGCAATTCTTCTAAACTGTTCGAACAGATTCTTTGGGAGGAAATTCCAAAGTGTATACTGTATGGGAGGAGGAAAAAAAAGAGTATTATTAGAAAGGAAACTTGAAAAATCCTAATAACAACTCATATGGGCCGGACTATCACAATAATTTGAAAATGTTAAAACCCAGACCTCACACATACAAATAAGCATACACTTAGAGGTATACTATATAAGAAATGAAGTTTTCATTTGGAGCATCACAATTGGGCCATCTAGTCCCCAACCTCTGCTTTCCCTGACCTGATCTAAATTAGGTTCCTTGTTAGGTGTTCTCAGGTCATCCTATACTTCCTTGATAATACTCGATACAGTGAATAACTATAGATGTGTGCATTTTTTATTAAAGTTGCTCCCTCCATAGGCAGTAAGTTCCATAAGGACAGGTAATATTACTTTTCCCCCAACACCTAACAGACACAAAATAGACATTCAATAAATTAGTTGGATGAATGAATGAACAAATTAATTCCTCTGGCTAAGCTAACCACTGGAGTCTGGATCATCATCACTGATATAACTCTGTCCCTATCAGTACCCCTCCACCCCACCTCCATGACAGCTGAGGTGTACACATAACCCTGGGACATAGAGGGCTTTCACTTTAATCAACATACCACACTGGGCTTTGGTAACTGGTAACAGGTTAAAGGTTCAATGCTAAGTAGTACATGGGCAGGAGAAGAAAACTCTTGGGCCAACTGTTGAATCACTGAGACTTTCTCACTAATATCTTAAGCTCAAGGATGAGGTCATTTAAAAAAATCACCAAGAGAAGTTGCATTTTCTAGATATCTTGATAAAGACCAGAAACCAGAAAGAAAGGTTTCTTAACCTAAAAGATCTAAATTATACTTAAATGATCTCCACCACAAATACGGTGAGAAAGTATCTATTCGGTAAGGTGACTGAAATGCCAAAGTTGCAGAGCATGACACAATATATGTGAATTTACTACTAACCTCTCTTTAAAAGGCTTATGGGCTCAAAGATTAGGGAATCCCGGGAAAATGAAGATAAATGGAGGCAAAAATATTCAGTAAAGGAGTTGGTGCATTACAACAACAGCCAACCTAGAAGATTCTTCCCCCCCAGGAGTCACGGAAGCGCCTCAAGGAAGCTCATTCAAAATTAAGTACAAAATTACAATGAGATATCACCTCACACCTGTCACAATGGTTAAAACAGAAAACACAAGAAACAACGGGTATTGGCGAGGATGTGGAGAAAAAGGAATCGTTCCTCTTGCACTGTTGGTGGGAACGCAAACTGGTGCAGCCACTGTGGAAAACAGTATGGAGCGTCCTCAAAAAGTTAAAAATAGAACTACCCTATGATCCAGTCCTCGCACTACTGGGTATCTACCCCCAAAATACAAAAGACTAATTCAAAGGGATACATGCACCCCTATGTTTACTGCAGCATTATTTACAAAAGTCAAACTATGGAAGCAGCCCAAGTGTCCATCGATAGATGAATGGATAAAGAAGAGGTGGTATATATACAGAATGGAATATTACTGAGCCATAAAAAGGATGAAATCTTGCCATTTACAACAACATGGATGGAGCTAGAGAGTATAATGCTAAGTGAAATAAGTCAGAGAAAGACAAATACCATGATTTCACACATATGTAGAATTAAAGAAACAAAACAAAGGTAAAGAAAGAGAGAAAGACAAAATAAGAAACAGACTCTTAATTACAGGGAACTGATGGTTACGGGGCGGGGGGGGGGGAAGGGGGGGGGGGATGGGTGAAATAGGTGATGGGGATTAAGGAGTGTACTTGTCCTGATGAGCACTGGGTGATGTATATGGAAGTGTTGGATCACTATATTGTACACCTGAAACTAATATAACACTGTAGGCTAACTATACTGGAATTTAAAACCTTAATAAACAACAGGGAAAAATAAAGAATTGTGTGGATATGCATCATTTGGGGGAAGAGAATCCACACTTTTTATCAGGTTCCCAAGGCAGCTTGTAACCAAAAACAAAAAGGATCAAAACCACTGATCCAGTCACGTTGAAGCTGATGTAGTTCAGGATCAGCACTTAACTGTCCCAATTACTTAAGATCAATTTTCTAAAACAATAAGCTAAACTTCCACAACAAGCTAACAGCTGAGTTTCTGGCTTGTTGACCTTCTGTTCCCTAACTAAGGGGTTTTTAATTAAACAAACAAACATTAGGGTCTGTTAGAGTCCTCTGTGGGGTGTTAAGACATCAAAAGGGAACATTTTTGTTGTTTCTAGACCCCCACTGTTTGTTTACCACTGTTTTAACTTATTAAATGAACTGCTTCCTTGGGGAACTCTGATTATTACCATTATAGGAACCTATTGCTATATGCCCTCTTCTTTTCTGTATCAGGTCATGAGCTATTAAGAGGTCAGAGAACATATCATAAGCCCTCTTACCACAGCTGCCTAGAACAATGTTTGGTACATAGAAGGCACAAGAAATCTTGATCTTAAGTGTTGGCCATTTACTCCACTGCTCGTTACCCATGTGAAGCAGAACTTTCTCTTTTTTAAAGTACCACTCTTTCTCCCATAAATTTGAAAGTTTAAGTAAAGGGAGTTACCAGGACACTCTCCCACTAGGATTTAGTAACTTTAGCTAAAAAGGCACTGTCCCGTGAGTTTGAAAAGATTCAAAGAGCTGTCCGATAAATTCTACTGAAAATCTGAGTTTTAAAAATGAGGGAGAATGCTAGTGTAATTTTAGGCTTAAAGCTTTAATTCAAGACAGTCTTTCACATAGGAGTTCTAAATTTAACCTTGGGCATACCTTCAAAGAGTTAGGTGGAGCGCACAGATTCTTAAGCCACTAAAGTGCCTTCAAGATTGAGGCTCTGAATTTTTAAAGAAAAAAAATGTGTAACAGGGAAATAAGATGGAAACTAAAGATCCTAGCAGCAAGCAATCAGTGCTCATTTTGCTACAGAAGGGGATTTCCAAATTTCATACCAGCTACAAAATTCTGGCGATTCCCAGAGGTTCCTGCTGATTATATTAAAGTAGGAAGGTTGCATAGAACAAGTTTTTCTATGGAAAGTATTGTGTGCCCCAAGAAGAAAAGACTAATTTTAACAGTAAGTAAAATTTAAGATAGGTCAAAGTGTTTATCTTCAGTGTTCCCTGCATTAATAAGACTTACTGGGAGTAAGGAAAAAGGAAATCAACACTTGCTACGAAGTTGGAAGGCAGCTAACATATGCTATAAACTGTACATTTCAATTAAAAGATTCTGGTGAAAATATAAACAGCCAAAAGACAATGTGAGGAAGGAAAAGTTCAAATTATGAAAATATTGGGGCGCCTGGGTGGCTCAGTCGTTTAGCGTCTGCCTTCGGCTCAGGTCATGATCCTTGGAGTCCTGGGATTGAGCCACACATCGGGCTCCCTGCTCCGCGGGGAGCCTGCTTCTCCCTCTCCCACTCCCCCTGCTTGGGTTCCCTTCTAGCTGTCTCTCTTTGTCAAATAAATAAATAAAATCTTTAAAAAAATTTAAAAAATTATGAAAATGTTATCTCCAGAATGGACCCAAAGGCCTCTTTTAAAGAGAGATCATGCCACACAATCAAAACACATGAGACTGAGGCAATCACTAGTGCTGCTCAGGACTGTAGTAATACTAAGCACAGAAATATAATTTAACAATACCACCTACCATTTACTGAGTCATTACTGTAAGCCAAGCACAGTGTTTAAACTGTGGATTACTTTATTTTATCCTCACCGCAGTCCTCTGAGGTAAGTACTGTTAATATCTCCATTTTACAGATAAGAAAACTGAGACACAGAAGGGTTCGATGCCTTACTTTAAATTCAAACCCAGGTCTTCTGTCTACAAGGATGAAGCTCTTTACCACTACACTGTCCATATGCTATCCTCTTCTAATTATTCATTGTATTAAGATTTCATTCTTTTTCTGAAGTTAGTATACTGTCAATTCCTCTTTTTCTGCGCTAGAGCTTTTAGGAAAAAGCGGATCACTGGTAAACTATATGACTGGTAAATTAGAAAAACTGTAAACATGTAATAGTTACAGAGAAAAGAGAGATGTTAGTCTATTCAATGTACAAATGTTCATTTCTTTATTCTGATTTCTAAAAGATATATACAGATACAGAGATATATGTGCAAATCTGTTCAGAAACAAACTTTATTTGCCTCATGCACTCTTAACTATTTAAAAAAAATATCCTAATGTATTGTTTTGCCTATTGGCAAAACTGAAGCTAGATAAAATATGAGAAATATATTAAATATGAAAAGATTTGACAGTGTTCTAGTTCTTTTACAATGTGAAATCGTGAAGTATATTACAACAAAATGGTTATAGTTAGTTCAACGAAAGTCACTTTACCATCAGTGTGTTACATTATCTTCTACATAAAACACTATGGAAAACAGTACTTCCCTAGAAAGTATTTTAGATTTTGATGCAAAATGTGAGAGAAAACAGAGAAAAGAGCCCCAATAGCACAATGATGTGAAAAGGGCTTTTTATTCAGAGCCACTAGACCTTATAAAGCAGTTCTGCTCTTGACTTTATCACTCACTCTGCTTGATGACCATGGCACTAACTTAATTTCTCTGGGTTTGCTTTCTCCATCTGTAGAGCCAGCAAGTTGAACAGATAATCTCGCAGGATCTTTCAGTTCTATGTCTATGATTCTGAGTCAAAGGACTACTACTATTGCCTTGGATCCTACAGGGGGAGTTACAATTTTCAATCAAAGGACTAGTCACTATCCTGGGCACAGGTATGAAAACTTCTGGTTGATGACAGATTTTCTGCCATAAGGTTCAAGATGAACAGGAAATAGACATTTTATCCAAAGACAGAGTGTTCTATAGGCCAACAGATACATGCTGATCAGGCAACAGTTTTCACTCATTCTGTCCATATTTTACATGTTAATCTCCTACTTAAGTATAATCTGTATACATTCGCTACCTCAAGAGAAATCACACATGTGTTTGAAAACCAAATGTTAAATTTTTAAAGGAAGGGCATAATTTTGTTTCAGGTCCTAGGTGTTCACAAACTTGCAGTGATCCAACTGTCACTAACATTTTACATCTGCCTTGCCAGGCTACGTGAAGAAGTAAGGAAAATCTATCAAGATCTGTCAATCTATCAATTATCTGCCATTTAGCACCTAGTACCTAACCTGGTCAGCCAAAGGTGAAGATTAGCAAGCTAATATTAGCAGAATGAGGGCGACTGGGTACTAGGGACTATAGAGAGTGCTTTTACGTATAGAACATCAGCTCCATTTCACTGTGGAGGACATACAGACTTGGAGATTAATTTGGCCAAGGTCACAAAGCTAGTAAATGGTCAGGCCAGGAGTGTACTTGAGGAGCTCCCCAGTGGAACAGAAAGAGATACAAACGTCATTCTAGGATAGTACCCTCCAAAAGAATGTAAATTATTTAGAACCTAGTCCAAGCACTTAAGAGAAATTCAGGAAGATTTGGGCAAGTAAATAATTCCTAGTTTTAGCACCCTTTAAGGCTTAACGTAATATGTATCATCAACAGGCACTATGAATAATAATGGAAAGCAAGTGACTAATATTTCAGCTATAACAAGACAGAATGATACTTTTTAAGAAAAACAGCCTTTTGGTGGAATAATTACCACAGTTGGTATACAGTATAGGTGCACATCCATGTATGCATATATCAATAAACAAGCTTCCTTGGAAGCATAAATAAGTGCATTATCTGGCTCACTATATGAATCACTACATGTATCTACTGAATTAAAAAAAACCACTTACCTTAGATGAGACTATTCTATTATCACAAAATCTTTGTGCAATGTAAGCTTCTGTTTCTGAAACTGGATGATTGCCAACAAACACTGTACGTGTACCAACTCTTTTCTCTTCTCCAGCACACTGACCAAGAGAAAGGGAGGAAAAGTCAGTTTCTTATCACATTTGTCCATGCTTCTACTGAGCTCAGAATTCTTGCCTAAGCACATCTGACAATCCCCTAGAGAGACAAGAGTACCAGGGAGGGGAGAAAACCTTGTTAGGCTACTCAAACTCCAGGAGCTCTTGGTTGCTGACTTACTGAAGATTAGTGGAAGGGTTGCTTGAGACAACTCTTCTGAGGCCAACTTTACTATTTTAAAATGTTTAAATTAAAAGAAATCCTAGAAATAAGTCAATCAGAGAAAGACATTTATCATATGACCTCACTGATATGAAGAATTCTTAATCTCAGGAAACAAACTGAGGGTCGCTGGAGTGGTGGGGGGTGGGAGGGATGGGGTGGCTGGGTGATAGACAATGGGGAGGGTATGTGCTATAGTGAGCACTGTGAATTGTCTAAGACTGATGAATCACAGACCTGTAACCCTGAAACAAATAATACATTATATGTTTAAAAAAAATGAACAAGATAGCAGGAGGAGAAGAATGAAGGGGGGGAAATTGGAGGGGGAGACCAACCATGAGAGACAATGGACTCTGAGACACAAACTGAGGGTTCTAGAGGGGAGGGGGGTGGGGGGATGGGTTATCCTGGTGATGGGTATTCAGGAGGGCATGTTCTGCATGGAGCACTGGGTGTTATATGAAAACAATGAATCGTGGAACACTACATCAAAAACTAATGATGTAATGTATGGTGATTAACAACATAATAAAAATAAATAAATAAAGTTTAAAAAAATAAAAAAATAAAAGAAATCCTAGAAAAACAGTATTTTTACTGCCATTTTTCTTTCTTCCACAAAATCTCAACCATCACCATCATAGCAACACACTCCAAAGGTCAGATTGGGAATATTTAATTTATCATACAACAACTACTGAAGACCATCTTGCTAATTCCTTACCAGAGAACACAAAGCAGAATGCAAATTATTTCTGAATGGAAAATAATTACTTCTAAGTATAGAGAAATAGAATGGCTGTCTTTTATTTTATTTTTATTTATTAATTTTTTTAAAGATTTTATTTATTTATTTGACAGAGAGAGAGACAGCGAAGAGAGGAAACACAAGCAGGGGGAGTGGGAGAAGGAGAAGCAGGCTTCCCGTGGAGCAGGGAGCCCGATGCAAGGCTCAATCCCAGGACCCTGGGATCATGACCTGAGCCGAAGGCAGACACTTAACGACTGAGCCACCCAGGTGCCCCTAGAATGGGTGTCTTTAATGCTGATCAACTATTTCTACGAAGAAAAGTTGTAATTCTTTGGTTTTACAGGAAAGACATCCTTTGTGATTTCTCAGAGCCTACTGTCAAAAAGTCCCATTTCACACACTATATCTCTAATGCCCCTTTTATTTTATTTATTTATTTGAGAGGGAAATGGGGGGGAGGGGCAGAGGGAGAAGGAGAGAGAGAATTCCTGAGCAGGTTCCACGGCCAGCACAAAGCCTGAAGCAGGGCTCGATCTCACAACCCTGAGATAATGACCCCAGCTGAAATCAAGAGTCAGTTGCTTAGACAACTGAGCCACCCAGATGCCCCCCACTTTTACAATTTTTTAAAAGTAGGTTCTAGAAGTTCTAGAATCTAGAAGTTCCAAGGTTGAGCTCCATTTTACCTTACTTTTTATTTCACTGAGGCTTTACTCCATTTTTTGTTTTTTAAAGATTCTCCAAGTTTATTTTGCAAATTTTTTTGCATTTTATGTTTTATTGGCTTACAGTGTTATAAAGAGAAAAATGTATACAATTTTGAACACTGAACTATTAATCATTTTCACATGAATTCAGATATACTTTATTTCTAATTGACCTTCAAATGCAGCAGCAGCTCATGAGTTTAGTTTAAGTATTCTTGCTACCCTATCCTACCCTGTCACTGAGTCAGGGTTCAAGATACAGATACATATATAAATACAAAACAGACACAAACAAGCCTTTTATAAAGTGAACAAATCTTTTATAATGTAAGTAACGGTTCCCTTTTGGAACTTTCTATATCCAGTTCATGCCTTTTCTGAAATTGGGACATTCACACTTTAATTAGACACAATCTTCATAAAGCAAAGTGTTTATCTCTTTGCAAACTCAGGTAATTCTTGAGAGCAATATTTTTCTTATTGATCTGAAAAGAACACTGTGAAGGTCAAAGAGGAAAAATCACTTCAAATGATCAAAACAGGTCTGAAAAATAATATACTTAATAGTGTAGGGAGAATAATTTTAAGTATAGATTCTATGAAAATACTGATATTCAAAGGAATAGCTTTGGACCCATTGCCAAAAACTCAGATTTTTTTCTCAGTTAATTAAAACCAAGAGTATTTAGGAAGATACATTAAGTCCTTGAAGTAAGAATGAAAGGATTGTACAATTCAATTTCTATATAAATGACTGAATATACAAAGTATAAAATATAAACAATAGTGTAGCAAGAAAATAAATTGGCAGAAATAATTACTCAACCAGTAGCAATAATTAAGACCACCATTTGAAAGATCTTCTATACACCAAGAACGAAAAAAATGTTGTTATACGATTTTACAGCATACAACTGAATTCAATTCTAATTCATTACTATTATACCTTTTTCTTCTTCAGTATTAGAGGACCCACATCATCTCCTATCAATTCATTTTGTTTATTACGTGACCCATCACATTCAGGAAAGTCTTAGAACGCCAACATCGGCAATAAGCTGCTTTAGTAAGACACAAATCTTCAATGTTTATTTCATTCACCACTTTGGAATTTTCCTCTTGTATTTTAAGATTAATCAAGCTTGGGGGTCCTGGGTGGTGCTGCCCATTAAGTGCCGGACTCTTGGTTTCGGCTCAGGTCATGAGATAGAGCCCTACCTTGGGCTCCCTGCGCGGTCCCAAGTCGGCTTATGTTTCTCTCTCCCTCTCCCTCTGCCCTCACAAAACCCCATGCTTGCTCTCTCTCTCTCGCATACATGTGCTCTCTCTCTCTCTCTCACATAAACAAATAAATCTTAAAAAGATTAATCAAGCTATTGTTCTGTTGCTTTTCTTTGAGAGGAATGGACGGATTGCAAGGCAGCTAAGTAGTGCAAGTACACTAAAGAAAGGCAATAACCGAAGCCATTCTGAAACTGTAAGCTGAGTGAACCAGTAATGCTCTCGGGGACAGGGAGCTGCTTTAGATACGGGAAGCTGCACCTTCATGATGTGGGCCCGCTCTCCAGCACCATCCTCTCCGCCAGTGACCACTCCTCTCTGAGACCCACCGCTCTCTAGCTGAGCTGCCATGCCTCTACTGTTTTCTTACCTTAAATCAGGACAATACACTTTTTAAATTTTTTTTTAAAGATTTTATTTGTTTGACAGAGAGAGAGAGACAGTGAAAGAGGGAACACGAGCAGGGAGAGTGGGAGAGGGAGAAGCAGGCTTCCCTCAGAGCAGGGAGCCCGATGCGGGGCTCGATCCCAGGACATTGGGATCCTGACCTGAGCTGAAGGCAGATGCTTAACAACTGAGCCACCCAGGCACCCCAAGATATTTTTTAAAAGATTTTTATTTATTTATTTGACAGAGAAAGAGATAGCAAGAGAGGGAACACAAGCAGGGGGAGTAGGGTAGGCAGAAGCAGGCTTCCTACTGAGCAGGGAGACTGATGCGGGGCTCAATCCCAGGACCCTCCTGAGCCGAAGGCAGACACTTAATGACTGAGTCACCCAGGTGCCCCAGGATAATATGCTTTTAAAAAAAGATTTTATTTATTTGAGAGAGAGAGGACGGGGGTGGCGTGGGGGCAGAGGGAGAGGAAGCAGCAGACTCCCCACTGCACAGGGAGCCTGAGGCGGGGCTTGATCTAGGACCGTGTCATGACCTGAGCCAAAGGCAGACTTTTAACCAACTGCCACTGCACCACCCAGGCGCCCCTGGGATAGTCTCCTTTGATAGTACTATATTACCATGTTTGAGACAGCCATATATTTAAGTCAAAACAAGATAGGAACCAATATCCACGTACATATTTCCATTATTTTTTAAAAAGATAATTCCTTAGCCCAGAACGTTTTAAAGTATGTAGGGTCAAGGATTTTCCTTCCTTTCAATGATCTATTTAAAAGCCAAAGATGTAATAATCCTGACCCCAAAGTAATCATTTTAAGCAAGACTCCTTAGGGATTGCAAAATTCTCCAAATGTCTGTTTGGATGTATTTCAATCTGAATTTTTGTACCTTTTATCAATATTATAGGGAAAATGATTTTTTAGTTTAAAAAAAGGTAAAAATCAACCAAAAGTATAGATAAGACCTCTTGACTCATCATTTTCATTAAAACTTATTAAATAATTATTTAGTGGGGTACTGCTTTCAAACTCTGAATCAATCAAAAAGTGACTGGGATAAATTCAAGTAGGAGAGATTTAGCGCCCCACCCCCCCACACACGGGAACTTCTGGAATTCTAACCTGGCATGGGTGATAGAATCTCTATCCATGGCAATGTGGAAAAAGTAAGTAACTGTGGTAGAGAGCTTAGCTGTTTACCCACTTGCCCAAAGACAGGGTATTATTAGAACTGACTGTACAAGGTCCTTCTCATGCTAAGACTCCATGGTAAATTTTCAGACAGTTCCTGGTTATTGTTCCAATAAACAATACCTTTATCAGAATGGCAGCTACAGGGAGTGCCTGGGTGGCTCAGTCAGTTAAGCATCTGCCTTCAGCTCAGGTCATGATCTCATGGGTTGTAAGACCCCCGGCATTGGGCTCCCTGCTCAGCGGGGAGTCTGCTTCTTCCTCTCCCTCTGCCCGTCCCCCCTGCCCCTGCATGCAGTCTCTTTCTCCCTCTAATAAATAAAGTCTTAAAAAAAAAAGAATGAAAAGAATGGCAGGTATATACATTCTGATTCATGGACTGACTTCTTTGTTTGCAACTATTAATATACAAGGTCTGACATGGTTTACTGATAAGAGCACTAAATTTTCCATAATCTCCATTTTGCAAAATGTAAACAGAAAGTGAATACACCTTGCTAAAGTATAGCTCATTCTGCTTCACCCTTACCCTCACCTTCTGCTGCAAGTTATGATCTTTGCTGTAGTCTCTACAACAGACGTGAACCTTATAATGTACAGATCTGAGTTACAGAAATTGTCAAATTACTTGCCAATTCTGCATATACATATGTATTTACAACCTTTAATATTTGTATGGTTGTTTAGTTTTTCACACAACCAAGAAGAGGCTATAGAGTAAATAAGGAAGAGTTACCTTTTATGCCAATTCTCAGATCATTCTACAAATGGAAAGGAGGAAGAAAGGGAAAAGAGGTAGAGGGTCAGTGAAGCGGGATGTTTCCTGCGCTGCTAATATAGATTGTTCCCCTTGGTTAACAGTGGCCACTGATTAGCTTAAAACAAAAATGAACTAGTAGTTCCTCAACTTTGAATTGTCTTCAACTTTCTTCTCTGGCAGGAACAAGCTTAACACAATTTTTTAGGCACTTAATATTTTTATGAATGCCCTACATTTGAATGGCATTTACAGTTTTACTAAAGGCTTTCCCCATACATTGTGTCTCTATACATTGTGTCTCTGATCACTTTCAAATAAGGCCTACGTGACCTCTATCTCTATTAAGTTGGAGAAAATGGACTGAAATTGCTGTGTAGGTTTGGGAGGCCAGGGGGCGGGGGGAGCTCCTGGCAGTGATCATGATGATGAAAAGGGGGCCCGAGAGGAGCTGTCATGTCCATTCCTGAGCATTTTTTTAAAAAGGGCAAAGTCTCCCCAGCCCAGGCAGATTTGGGTTTGCAGCTGCCTGGGACTGGGGCTGGAGTAGGGTGAAAGAGGACTTTTCCATGCCTGCTTCACCCTAAAATCTGAAGAACCTGCAACTTCTGGTGGAATTTGCTCTTATAACAGTTTAGTTTGCATAAAAATGGCAGTGCTGAACTCATGCGTAAATTTCACTGTGATTTTCCACTTGCTGCCAATGCCGAGTGTTAAAACAGTGGTTTTAGGTTCCTGTGATTGTGAATAATGTAGGTGCCTTAGCCAGGGCAGAGAAACTCCAAGTAGGAATTATAAAAAAATTTCCCTTTTGGATGGCACACGATGTTGTCTGGAGTGGGAGTGTATGATTCCTGCCACCTCATAATGAATTTTAATTCATTAAGAGTCCATCCTGTGTTGAACTGCTTCCCATCCAAATGTCCTTAGAAATGGCATTTTTAAAAACTGAAATACGCTGGCATGGATTCTATTTTAATGATACATCATACACTACAATAAAAAGTATGGAAAAATATTAAAAAATATACTTATAATATACGAGTTAACAGAGAGAGCAATTCTGTTTTTTTCCTCAAGATAAAAGCCACCCTTTTGTGCCCTTGATTTATGCTTCCATTGTATAAACAATATTGTGGGGGGGGAGGTACCAAAACATAGTATCTCAATAAAATCAGTGAAATGGCACTGTTGTTCAACTAGTACCATCTTAAAATCCCATGCCTTTGCTTGTCATAACACATAAAAAGCTGTTGAAAGTGTAATTTGTTTCTTGATTGCCTCTAGACTAGTTACTCAATAAGAACTGAGAGAAAATAGACACCTCAATGTAAGACTGTCACTATAGAAGCTGGCACAGAATCTAAAGCAGGGCTCACATCCCCACCCTTTCCAGGTGCTTGCAGACTTAAAATTTATCACTTAGTTATAGATCAGTGGTCCTTAATTCTGGCCACACATTGGCTTTAAACACAACACCAATGCCTCGGTCTTTATTTAATATTCAATTTTTCTGGAAGCTCCCCAGGTGACAATACTAATTTGCAGCCCATGCCTGTGAAAACAGCTATACAATCTTTCACTTTGAATTAGTGACTGCTCTTACCTAAGATCCTACAAGTTTTTAGTATACCAGCCATAATCCCACATTTTTAATTTAAACAATTTGCTTTTCAAAGCATAAAAATACAAATAACCCTCAAACAGTGCCCCCTCCAATCACTTTGAGCTGTTCACAAAATGAGATTCTCCTTCAATACTTATTTTGCCTGTGGTTAATCTACTATCAATTTAGATCACGGATAATGAAAATTACAGGACTTGATATAATGCAAAGCTACTCAAGTCATCAGCAAATCATCACTGATGTCATCCCTGGCAATTACGGCATTGTTTTTATTTATTTTTATATTTAAAAAAATTTTAAAGTAAGCTCCATGCCCAGCATGGAGTCCAACATAGGGCCTGAACTCACAATTCTGAGATGGAGACCCAAACCGAGATCAAGAGTCGGCTCAACCTTGGGGCACCTGGGTGGCTCGGTCGGTGAAGCATCTGCCTTCGGCTCAGGTCATGATCCCAGGGTCCTGGGATGGAGCCCCGCGTTTGGCTTCCTGCTCAGCGGGAAGCCTGCTTCTCCCTCTCCCACTCCCTCTGCTTGTGTTCCCTCTGTTGCTGTCTCTCCCTGTCAAAAAAATAAATAAAAATCTTAAAAAAAAAAAAAAAAGTCGGCTCAAGCCACTGAGCCACCCAGGAGCCCCACAGCATTATTTTTATTGGTCATCAAACTGCTCTCTATTAAAGCAAATGTTAAGTATTTGCTCAGAAATGAACAAAAACGGATTATTAAAATTCTGAAAAGCCTGGCAGTGATTTAAAACTGTTCTCTGGGGGCGCCTGGGTGGCTTAGTCGTTTAGCGTCTGCTTTCAGCTCAGGTCATGACCCCAGGGTCCTGGGATCGAGCCCCGCATCAGGCTCGCTCCCTGCTTGGCAGGAAGCCTGCTTCTCTGCCTCTCCCCCTGCTTGTGTTCCCTCTCTCACTGTGTCTCTCTCTGTCAAATAAATAAAATCTTAAAAAAAAAAACCTGTTCTCTGCACCCCAGCCCTAAAGCTATTTTCTTTTATGAAGCACTAGCATTTTTGAAGGGCATAATTAGTCTTAAAAAGGTCAAATGAATTCAAAATTCAAAGAAAGAACTAGCGTTTCATCAAAACTTCAGGTGTCTACTAAAATGCTCCTAAAAGTCAGTATTTTCTGTCCTAGGGTTGGAGGGGTGAGGTGCAGGGAGGAGAGCACCAGTGCCAGGGAACATTTCCAATGTATTAAGCCTCTTGGTTAAAATTGCTACAATGTATTCAGTGATCACACTGCTGAGGTTTCCAAGCCCACTCCATTATAACAAGCCAAGAAGAATAATCTTGATGTGTAATTGACAGTCATAACTCTAAAAGGGGTATTAAAATCACACTTTTCAGATTTTGCTTTTGCAGCATCTTCTTAAGTGATTAAGCTGTCTCTCTCCTTTGCCAGGGGTAGTGAAGCAAGACCAGGACAAGACATTTTGTGTTGTCTTGCCTTTAAAGCTTAATTATGGTCATATTAACAGAAAATCTCAAACACCTGATCAAAAGATAACTGAATATTCAAAGTATATCCTGAGACACAAAGATTGTCTCTAATTAGGCATTACCTGATGGCAGCACATTTAACTGAATAGAATCTGCTATAAGAAATGGTTATTAAACCCCACAAAACCAAAAATCTAAATCAGCAGGCACAATGCTTAGGACTTGGGTAAGAACAATGCCTTTGGAAACTCAAGAGTTAGACTTCAATTACCTAAATGTGATCCACTGAGCAGTTTAATTTCACCAGGGACAATTCTAAGTGTTCTCAATCTGATACCCCTCCCCACCATGTCTTTACTCCAAGAGTCTTTAGGATGGCTAATAATCGACAGATCAAAACTGCTGTAAGCATTTAGTAATTCAAGACTCTAACAGGAATTTTCTTAATGATTCAAAGATTCCTCCATTTACAGAAAGTAACCTGAGATTCTTAAAGTTCTGGCTGGGGCTCAGCAACTCCACTTTTTCCTTGTTGACAGCATTTCTCTTACCCTAGAGCTTGACAATATGCACACAAACTTGAGATGAACTCAGCATACAGGTCTATAAGGCTTGAGAAGTTACTTTTTCACTTCCACCATCCATAGCTACATACCACCTTGTATTCCAAACACTTAACAAATTTCAAAAAATCTAAATAGAGAGGTACATAACTTCTAAGGATAGGAACAACAGTGATGCTGACTGATAATCCTGCTAAGCATTTACCATAGCCCTGGGGAAATGGATAAAAATGTATATGCAAATAGAAAGCAACAAGGCCCCAAGACCTCAAAGCCCAACCTGGCTGAAAAGCGATCAGAATAAAATATAGATCACAAACCTTAGAGGCAGGAGGGAAAGATGGGACCATCTGCATACCGACATGTGAAAATGTGCTAACACAAAGGCAGCTAAATCGCAGAGAAAACGCTGCAGATTATCAAGCAACTTGTACCAACCCCTGTGATCCTTGTGAAGTTTCTCTGAATACGGGAAGACAGCCAACTGTGGCTTACAAGTCTCTGTACCTCCAAGGGAGGCGGCAAAAGAAAGCACTAGAAGGTTGGTTTGTTCCTTAAGACTCTGAAGCAACATGCTGGTGTCCTGGCCTCTGTTATCACACCATTTGACATCTTTTTGTTACTCTTCTCCCAACACCTGATTTGCCTTTGTAACTTTGATTTCAAGTATCGTTTTAAAATATTAGTGTCTTGCACCACATAGTATTTTTTTTCATCTTGTAAAGTTCTTTTCTAACCCATGCCTACAACAGATGGACCATGACAATAAGTGGAAGTAAAAATCAAACTTTAGACAAAATTTCAATTGAACTTTGGGTTCTAGTCAGGTAAATAGTTTAAAAGGAAGAGATACAATCTAGGCATTCGCTATGATACACTGAGTCACCCCACCACCAGAGAGTGACTATTACTGTATGTTGAAGTTTCAAAAATGTATAGCAAAATATATATACATGTGTGTATATATATATATACACACACACACATATATAGCCTAAGCAGATGGTTTTTGTGAAGTCCCTTAGGGCTGAAGGATTTTTTTTTATCACTTTTTAGAGCTCTCACAGGTAAGGAAGTTTTATCTCAGCAGCAAACAGTAATGCCTAACAATGGCAAGGAAAGGAACCACTGGATATTAGGGTGATAAATGCCTTTACCAATATCTACCTAGAAGAGACAAAGTCTCATCCAAATACCACTTTCTAGGTCACCAGAGAAGAATTTTCATTACAGTGTAGGAAGAGATAAACCCTGGCTAGAGCAAAAAAATACATTGTAAAAGAGGTGTCTGAAGTCCCGAATGGGGTTTTATCTGCCATTTTAATGATAGAATCATTATTATAAAGGTGATGGTAAGTTTCTAGAAAGGGTCTAACAGTTCAAATGTATGCTGGAGTATGTCCAGTGGAACCAATGAATGCATTTCCCCCCTGGTATTGTTAAATATTATACAGAAAGCAAACTAGCTAGAAAATAAATACCCAGGATGTATATGTAATTGGTTTAAATAGCACATCCAAGGCTCTATGTGTTATTTTAACATCCCCAACAAAAGAGGTAGGTAAAAAACAAGATTCCATTGTGGAGGAAGGCTGAGTTGAATAACCAAGAAAATAATGGGGAGAGGCTGAGTTGTGACTCAAGCCTCATAAAAGGTAGCCCCTTCTATAGTGAAGTTATTTCTAGCCTTCCATTCAACCATGGTCTTGTGGCAACTTCTTGGCTCAAATTACGTCTTTAAAGAAATCAGAACAGCACCTCTATAGGAGAAGGCTTTTAGGACAAGGTTTGGAGGGAACAGGAGAAGCAATAAAGACATGACCCTGGGAAGTATTGTTGATATTTATGCTTATATTATACACCATATTATATCCCTATGGCTTAGGTGAGCCTCCACCTTCTTAACAGTAAAGAACTTAAAAGACTGCCTATTGTAGGATTAACAAAACTAAAGGACTGTAAAGGATATTTACTTGAGAAGAGGATGAAGCTTGCAGGTACTAACCATGTGAATATTAAAATTCCAGGAACTGGGTCAGCAGCACAGAACTAGGCAATGGCCTCAACATAATTCAGGTGTAAATGTGTTATTTACAGGAAGAAAGTTTCTGGCTCTACAGAAGAGGTGCAGGCAATTCTGAGGTCACCCCTATACAAAGGGATGGGGTGAATTATGGCCCACTGGCAGAGAATGCTTGGCCCTGAAAATACTGTTCCGTAGCTTGCATGAGGACTACAGTTGGCCAGGGAGGTTGTCAGGGGGCATGTTTGCCCACAAGTGAGGGCCACTCAGGGAGTCCCCTGGAGGCCGCTGTCTATAACATAATTAGTCCTTCGGAACTGCTGATCTGACGTCATGGATGTAAAATTAGCAAGCCATTTCTCCCTTTGTGGCAGAGCATATGGTCACTGATGCTGTCTCTAAATCTCCCTTCTCTCCTCCCAAAAGCTTTGGATTCGAAGCTGCTGTGCACTATAAAGATTGGGTGCTGCTATAAATTTAATGGGTGACCTGTAATTATTCCTAAAACATGCTTAGAAGATTCATCATAAATTAGCAATGTGTAACTTTCAGTATATTGAATAAAGACCACATCAAATATTTATGGCTTCACTGCATTATTTATGTATATGATTATTTGTGTATAATAAAAATTGATTTGTGAAAAAATTTTAGGGGGCAGGAGGGGTGGGGGGAGACAGAGATGGAGAATGAATCTTTTTTTTATTTTTTAAAGATTTTATTTATTTATTTGACAGAGAGAGATATAGCGAGAGAGAGAGCACAGGGGGCTCTGGGGGAGTGGGAGAGGGAGAAGCAGACTCCCCGCTGAGCAGGGAGCCCGATGCGGGGCTCCATCCCAGGACCCTGGGATCATGACCTGAGCTGAAGGCAGACGCTTAACGACTGAGCCACCCAGGCGCCCCAAGGGAATGAATATTAAGCTGGGTGTGGAGCCTGACTCGGAGCTCCATCTCACAACCCTGAGATCATGACTTGAGCCAAAATCAAGAGTCAGACGGACACTTAACTGACTGAGCAACCCAGGTGCCCTATTTGTGAAATTTTAATATACCTTTGGGTAGTGCCAACTAGGAATGCCACCATAAGATGGACTGGGAAGAATATCAGAATACATCACACAATGTTCCCCAAACTGCAGTACATGGGACAATAATGAGGTTCCTCAGACAAGGGGAAAGGCTGCTCCTATAATCCTCCCTCCTGGGCAATGCTATTCCTTTTTCTTTTTTTTTTTTTAAGATTTATTTTAGAACAAGAGTGAGCACACATGAGTGGGAGGGGCAGAGGGAGAGAGAATCTCAAGAAGACCCCAAGCTGGGGCACCTGAATGGCTCAGTCGTTAAGCGTCTGCCTTCGGCTCAGGTCGTGATCCCAGTGTCCTGGGATCGAGCCCCACATCGGACTCCCTGCTCCGTGGGAAGCCTGCTTCTCCCTCTCCCACTCCCCCTGCTTGTGTTCCCTTTCTCCCTGTGTCTCTGTCAAATAAATAAATAAAATCTTAAAAAAAAAACAAAAACAAAAAACTGTTGAAGGGTGGGAAAGAGATTACATATTTGAGGACAAAGAGTAATTTACAAACCAATACACAGGAGAAGATAATGTAGTCAGGATGAAAATTTATTCATAGGCTTCAAAGTAGAAAAGGAGGGAAAAATAAAGGAAACACAAGTCACCAAGACCAAGGAAAGGCTCATGTGCCTTAAGGGTACTAATTTGGTACACTAAAAGGTACATTAGCTTTTTGGGGCTTTAAGGATGCCCATTTAAACCACCACACTGTCGATTTATTTATTGGTAACCTTTACATGTGAAAAAATGAATGCCTTCTCAAATGTGCCTATGACCCAAGGGAAACAGTTTATTCTTCTGATAAAATAGAATGAACTTTATGTCCTGGCAGTCCAGATACAAACCACCTCAAGTTAAAAACAGGTTAGGATTAACAGCCATTAAGAACAATTTTAAAAATTAATGAACCACTTAGAATTACAAATTTTACTTGTACAAAGGTTTTTTTTTTACTATAAAATGAAACACACGCAGAGATATAAAACCAACTGAAAGAATTTTTATTAGAGCAGACACATTCAAAACGTATGACTTCTCAAAAACAAGTACTACTCACACTGAAGGTCATACCACCCCCAGACCAAACATTTTTTTGTTTTTTACCAAATAGGACAAACAGTAATTTGAGGTTCTGTTCAAGTACATGATTGAAAATAGCAGTGAGATATTTCCAAAGCACACATAGGGGGTATTTAGAACAATTATAAGAATTTTACAGCCAACATTAAAAATACCTGGCAAGCTTTGAACAGGAAAAATGCTTTCAGCTAAATCATGAAACAGCACAGTGGTTGTAGCATTAAGTGATTGTTGCTCAGTGGAACACAGCAGATTAGTCGTGACGAGTACTCGATAATTAAATGTGCACAAAGACTCAATTCTCCTGATTGCAATGCATTTCACTCTACTTCAATTATAAAAGGCATATGCGTATGCAAATGTGTTAATACATTTCTAAGTCTCTTCTTACTCCACTTTGTAAACTCAGATATGATGTAAAACCTTCTAAACACCAGCAAAGAGAAAACAATTACAGCATTAGTTAAAGGTAGAAAAATGGCACCCAACGGAACACAGGTAATTCTCGAAGGTTAGAAATTAAAATGCATCTGCACGTTAGTATTATTACTGAGGGCCAATTATGGTGGACTGATGACTGTGGATGGGCAGGAATAATCTTATCGTGTACTTGAGTATTCTAAGATGGCCTGCTTCTGTCCCTGTTTGGTTCCCAGCCATGTGCTACAGTCTCTGCCCTAGACAAAAGGCAAGTAAGGTACATTTCTTCCCTGGGTGCTGGGCACAGTTAGCTTTAAAAAAAAAAAAAAAAAAAAAAAAGAGGAATAAAGGGAAACAGCAAGGGAATGGACAGAAGTATAAATGTGTTTGCAAGGAAATGGATAGAAATATAAATGTGTCAAAACAAAAGAAAATTACCTGTGATGAGAATATTCTTCTGCAAGATTGCATGGGGCTTCCTCATCATTCTCAATGCAACTCTCAAAAGATAACTCCAACGGGAGTTTGTAAGCAACATTATGGTGGGTAAGAGGAAAAGGTGGGGTTCTCCTAATAGTTGCAAGCTTTTCTTAAAAGGCAATGTACCAGAATGATGTTGGACACTGATTTTATGGATTTAGAATCCAATTCAGTCCAGTGTACACCTTTGAGCTTCACTGTAACTTTTCGTAATATTGAGCAACAATGTGATAAGGTATCAAAGAATGAAATATTCACTGCGAATAAGGGGAGGTTCATTCATGCATTTAATTAATTAAATTAGATTATATTTATTTGAGAGAGAGCATAAAGGGGGGGAGGGAAAGGGAGAAGCAGTCTCCCTGGTGAGCAGGGAGTCAGATGCGGGGCTCGATCCCAGGATCCAGAGATCACGACCCAAGCTGGAGGCAGACGTTTAACCAACTGAGCCACCCAGGCGCCCCTCATTCATGTATTTTAAAGGTAACATTCTTCTAGGATGGCTAGAATTTTAAAAAGACATGGAAAATAAAAAGTGTTGGTGAGGATGTGAAGATATTAGAACTCCCATACATTGCTGGTAGAAATATAAAATAGTTCAGCCTCTGTGGAAAACAGTTTGGTGGTTCATCAAAAGTTAAACAAGGAATTAAGCATGAGCCAGCAATTTTACTCTTATGTGTATACCCCAAAAGAACTGAAAAGAGGTGTTCAAACAAAAACTTGTGCATTGATGTTCATAGCAGCACTATTTACAAGAGTCAAAAAGTCAAAACCACTCAAATACCTATCAACAGATGAATGGATAAATAAAGTGTGGTCTCTCCATCCAATGGAATACTATTCAGGCATAAAAAGGAATGAACTACTGATACATGCTACACAACAGGAATGAACCTTATAAACATTACGCTAAGAGAAACCAGACACAAAAGGTCATATACCGTATAATTTCATTTATATAAAATATTCAGAACAGGTAAATCCATAAAAACAGAAAGCAAGTTGGTGGTTGTCAGGAGCTGGAAGGAAGGCAGACTGGGGAGTGACTACTTAATGGTTACGAAGTTTCCTTTTGAGATGATGAAAATGCTACAGGATATGACAGATTTGGTGGTGTCACGTGAATATACTAAATGCCACTGAATCATTTTTAACATTATTTTTATGTGAATTTCACAATAAAAAAAAAAGTAACACCTGTGCCTTATAGCAGGTCATGAGGCAAAATTGTTAATATAGTTGATGCCTCCATTCAACCAGTATCTACTGAGTCCCTACCACGCAAGATACTGTAAGTGATGAATAAAAAAACTGACACCGTTTCTGCCTTCAAGGAGCTTGGAGTGTAGTGGGGGAGACCAGATATTAATCAAATACTTACACAAATCAGCTAAGTAGCAGGAAGGAAGGCTACACAGTGTTCGGAGAGCTGACCCAGCCAGGACCACATGACCACCACACACAACACAAGCCTGATCAGACAGACCGCTCCTCCAGTCCCCGCTTTAATAGTTTCCCACTGATCTTAAAACTGAAAATTAAAATCCTTACTCTGACCTGCAAGGTCTTGCAGAGCCAGGTCTCTTCCTCCTGCTTCTCCAACCTCGTTGTGCCCCAACCAAGCCTCTCCGCCTTGTTTTCTCTGTTACAGCCCACTGGCCTTCCTTCCATCCCACTTCCATCCTTCCTGCTCCAGGGCTCCTACTCCACATCGAATACTCTTCCCTCACCCCTGTACCTTCTTAACCTGTAGTCACCCTTCAGATCTCTCAACTGTCACTTTCTCCTGAAAGCCTTTCCTGATGGCACCTCAAATGAAAAGAGACCAATAACCTTTTCTCCAAAGTCTATGTCTGCTACAGAGAATTTACAATGAACAAAACAAAATCTCAATTCAGCTTTTCCAAAAAGCCCTAACTCCAAGTCTCCCCAAAATTCTCCTCTGACATTCTGAAGGAATCCTTTGTGAATTCCTTGACTTTGCATAAAGTGTGTTTTCTTAAACCTTCTGATTAGTTTCAATAAAAACAAGGCAATGATTGTGACAATAAGAACTCTATATAGTCTACAGACACAAGCTCATTAAACATAATTCAATGTGGCTGGTTATTGTGATGCTTTGTTAACTGATTTATATACACTTCAGGCAATTTTATGCAGAGTAGTATTCAGATTCATCAATTCCAGTTGATTAAACAGTTGATTAAAAATGGGTGGTTATGGTCATTTCTGTTAAAAAAAAAAAAGTCAGGCATCAGGCCAGGAATATAATCCTCAATGTAATATTGTTTCTGTGAAGAAAATCAGATTAGACTTCTGTTACTTTGACTTCCATGAATATAACCTGCCATAATGTACAAGGACAAGTTGTAAAGGGTTTTCAGGAGGGCCCATCATCTAGCTAGTATGCACTGTGGAACAGAGAGGCTAGGTCCAAGGCAAACACAATTCAAACTGGCCAGCCATGCACTGTTCTCTTTTCAAGTCTACCTCATTTGATAATCATAAACTGGGGCAGGGTATTTTTTGCAGCATTGATTTCTCTGCAGGAAGAGCGCAGAGAAGTATCACTAACATGCAGAAAGTCCCCACACAAAAAAGGCTCTGCTAAAGCTGTCAAAGGACATTTATACAATATTAAGATTATCCTTATGCTTCTGGGAAGTGAAAATAAACTGCATTTTAAAAATAACATCTCAATGATTAACATATTATTTATATAGTATTTGATATAAGAATTAGTAATGAAGCTTGTGGATTGGGTTTACTAATAAATAAGTAAACAACAGCATGTAACCAGCACCACTATTTCTTGGATCATAGCTTCCAGTCTTAAAAAACACTATTGAGAAATCAACACAAAACCCAGATACCCTACTCCCACTGAAAACCAAGGCTAGTTCGTTTTTTTCAGTAGTTTTCAGGTTGATATGGCTGCTGGTACAATGGGCTGGGAAAGAAATCTATTTGTTCCAATGAAACTTCAAATAAGAAGATTAAAGAGCCACATTCAAGAGCGGCACAGCCATAAGGAAAATCTCTCCTTTCATCATGAATTTTCTCCCTTCAGTTTTTGCTATTCCTATGCTGAGACTATAGCGGATCTTTTGTAGAAAAACAACTCAAACAAACAAGTGGTATATTTCAAAATTTTTAGCCATTCTGATAGAAAGGGCAAAAAGCCAAAAAAAAAAAAAGTTAAATGCTCTGGAGCTGACAAATAGTGGAACCTAGTAAGATTTTTTTTCTTTCTTTCTTTCTTTTTTTTTTTTTTTTTGGTAAGTGGTAATTTCCCCAGGGGCGCCTGGGTGGCTCAGTCCGTTAAGCATCTGCCTTGGGCTCATATCATGATCTCAGTGTCCTGGAATCAGCCCTGTTAGGCTCTGTGCTCAGCAGGGAATCTGCTTCTCTTTCCCCCTGCCCCCTCCCCTGATTATGCTCAAACAAACAAACAAAGTGGTAATTTCCCTAAGGAAAAATCCTTCTTTCTTCCTATTTCCCCTAGTTACCTATGTTTCTGAGACTGGGAAATCTCAGGTTATAACTCAAAGAAGATGAGCCCATGGCTTCCTAGGCCCCCACAAAGCTTGCCTTGCCCAAAATACACGAGCACATTTGCAATTCCAGACCCTCTACCTGACCCCTCCAAGGTTACGTATCTTCCTTCCGCCACCCTGCCAGTCAACAGCTTCCCCCCTTCTTTTACTCTTTCACCATTTGCCACCATGGGAGGTCATTAGTCAGCAAGAAGGGGCAGACTGGAGTACATCCCAATCATCTAGCTCCTTTGTTCCCCGTGTTACCTCTCACTGACCTCTTAGCTGGGGTTGCACCCCAATTCCTGACACATAATTTCATGGGGTTGACCAGAAAACACAAGTAGGACATGAGAGAAGGAAGCATATAAATCCACATGTGGTACACTGCTAAGTAAACACAGAAGTACGAAGGAAGAATAAGGTTGGCTGAAATGCAGAGACTGACTAGGGCCAGATAGAGTTAGTCTAGGAAGATTTCCAGATTAATGCATGTCAGAGCCTTGGGGAACTTTGGCCTCTTTTAATCCAGACTATGATTAAATTCATTTTCAAATCTATTATATATTTCACATGTGCCATGTTCCAAAACTAGATAATTTGGATACAATGACAAGAGGATTTTATTTTTAGTCACATACTGTGCTTGGTTTCAGGGCTTCTCTAACACAAGCCTGACCTTTCCTATCCATTCCAACTACATTTTCTACTAGTAATCCTGGGCAAGAAGGTTCTGTTCCTACCAAACTGGTCTCCTTCCTCATTTTCTCTTATTATCTCAGTTTATTCCCAACCTCTGTTCCCCTGGACTGAATTTACCCGCATGAGTCTCCTTGAAAGTAAACTGAAGGTTCAACTATGCCAAATTCAGCAGTCTAATCAAGAGACCCTGTGACATATGGAGGGCTGTAGGTACATAAAATTGGCAAACCTTTACATATTGACTTTTCCCTCAAAGTGATTACCCACTGGTTCTTGGAGCTCTTTGTCTTATTTTCCTAGATGGACAGAGTGACAGAAGGATTACAAACGATATGGCTCATCATTTAACTAAACGGCCTGGCCCCAAAATCAGTGTATCATTTAGAGCCATTTGAGATCACCAAGTATCATCAAGCTATAAACTGAGACAAGAATATAATTTGATCAAGTCTAGGGTCTCAAAGTTTATCTCATAAATATCTTCTAATGGGTCTACTTTTGATATTCAAAAATCAGAGGCACTCTGACACTTTCCATCCTAATGACCTTCTTTCAGAGAGCCTGGCAATTACCAAGTGGTTTCAAAGTGGTTATACAAGAGATGAGGCAGGAAGACCAGCATACTGGCTGGGTGTGTGGGTTAGGGAGCCAGATACCTGGGTTCAAATCCTCGTTCTGTCCCTTACTAGCTAAGTGATCTTGGGCAAATTCCTTAACCACATTATGTCTCACTTTCCCTATCTGCATAAATGTTGATAATTTATGAGACAATTAAGAGACAGTGCCTTCAAACACTAAAGACGCAAATGTCAGTTGCTGTTATTACAGCACAGGGAAACAGCAGATTCTTTTGCTGCCACGAACCAGTTGCTTCCAACACAGATAAAACATATCTACATAAAAAAGATGTAATCCTAATACAAATAACTGAAATACATCTGCAGGGTTATTATACTTGCAATACAGTGGCACAAATGAAATCAACGTGAACATTTTCATAACCAGAATAAAAAGAGAGATACAATCTTTGTAAAATGGAAGGAGAGAAAGCAAGCATGCTTATAAAATCAAAGTGATCATGGATATTTAAGTGACCTATACCACACTGACCAGGTAATACTTAATTAGCTAGCACATGAGCATAAGACAGAATAGTACATTTTGACTTTACTTAGGATTTCAATGGAACTAGAAGACCTATAGGTCATTCACAATGCTTGCAAAAAGAACTAAAGCCAATTTCAGAAGGCTCCTCAAAGGTTATGGTAAATGACTCAGCTTAGGGTTGGAATTCAGGGAGAAACTGAGAGTGGAGGGCTCTGGCTTAAGCACTAGGTTGAAAGCAGAAATAAACAGCAAGTATAATTAAATGTACACAGCTATGAAATAGCACACGGCTCTGCAACACCTGCAATGCAGGGAAGGCTGGGTGCTGAGAGTGAGAGTGTGAGAGAAAAGCACATACACAGGCAAACGGGGTGAGAAAACCTCCCATCCTGCCCTTTAGTTGGGGTAAGAGGGCATGGTCGGAGCAGCGACCTGCTGTGGATAAAGAGAGGCCGGAAACAGCTGGCCTCAGACATTCACCTTCGACCACTGTTCCTTCACAATAAATCAAATGATATGTGCAGAGGGGGAGATCCCCTAAACCAAAGGTCTATCCTTTTCTAAAACTGAAACAAATATTTAAAGAGCATCAAAAGAACTAGGCACAGTGATAACCATCATTCCTATGCTAAACTTCTGCTTTGAAGAGATTTAGAGAAACCAGGGCGTTTGGGTGGCTCAGTCAGTTAAGCGTCTGACTCTTGGTTTCGGCTCAGGTCAAGATTTCAGGGTCGTGGGATGGAGCCCAGAGTTGGGCTCAGTGCTGGGTGTGGAGCCTGCTTAACATCCTCTCTCTCCCTCTGCTCCTCCCCCACCTCAAAAAAGTGAGAGAGATTTTGATAAATCACCATAAATATTTCTGCTTTTCCATTAATGTGTTTAACAGTTAATCTTTACAAATCTTTGAAATCATTTTTAAAACATGCTTTTGCTTGCCAAATAGGCTGTCCCATTCATTTTTGATGTTTGAATGCATTTGCTTTGGGAAATTAAGTTTAAGAAAGAAAACTCCTACAGCAAGAGGGAAGTTGTAGGTCTGTTGTGTGATAATCTCTATCATATAAATTTCATTATGAATCTTCCAATTTTAATGTGTTCTTCCAAAAGTAAATTTGTCTTATACATTTATATTTAAAGGTTTATAGTAAAGGAGAACACATAGCTTGACCTCAGCCTCTAGCTGTTACCTGGTATATAACAAACTGGAGAAAGATTTGCCTTCTTAAATAATACCCCCACCGCCAGAGTTCCTTAAGAGCTAAATTGTAAGATTTTGTGGTATCAGTGGCTATAAATCTCAGTAATAATCACCATTGGACTTGGTTTAGTAGACTGAAGTCTATCTGATAATCAGGATTAAAGAGCTAATCAAAACTGGCTTTGTAAATGTTTAAGTAAGGCTGGGTTCAGCAATTGTCCATGGCATAATGTAATCTACCAAGTAACTCCTAAGGTTTACTTTTGCCATCGTTCTTTCTTCTTTATAAATAAATAAATAAATAAATAAATAAATTTTATTTATTTATTTAAATGAATAAACACCCAACCACCCAGTTGCTATAGTAAAAACAGGATTTGGGTTCTGATGGTGACCATAAAATATTATGAAGAAATTCCTTCATTTACTCCCAGAATAAACATTTAAAATTTGTATTAAAAAAAAAAAAAGAAGAAAGAAAAAAAAAATCTAACTATGCGAGGTGGTGGATGGGTTAGCTAATTTTATTGTAATCATTTATTTTTTTTAAAGATTTTATTTATCCATTTGACAGAGACACAGCGAGAGAAGGAACACAAGCAGGGAGAGAGGGAGAGGGAGAGGGAGAAGCAGGCTTCCCGCCGAGCAGGGAGCCCAATGCGGGGCTCGATCCCAGGACCCTGGGATCATGACCTGAGCCAAAGGCAGATGCCCAACGACTGAGCCACCCAGGCGCCCCTGTAGTAATCATTTCTTCATATATACATATTTCAAATCATTATGTTGTATGCCTTAAATTTACACAATGTTAAATTTTTTTTTAAGATTTTATTTATTTGACAGAGACACAGCGAGAGAGGGAACACAAAGCAGGGGGAGAGGGAGAGGGAGAAGCCGGCTTCCCGCGGAGCAGGGAGCCCGATGCGGGGCTCGATCCCAGGACCCTGGGATCATGACCTGAGCCGAAGGCAGATGTTAATAACTGAGCCACCCAGGCGCCCCAATAATTTTTTTTAAGATTTTATTTTTATTTATTTAGAGAGATGGAAGAGAGCACTAGCAGAGGAAGAGGGAGAGAGAGAATTGCAAGCAGAATTCCCCGCTGAGCATGGAGCCCGACACGGGGCTTGATCTCATGACCCTGAGATCATGACCTGAGCTGAAATCAGGAATCAGACACTTAACTGACTGAGCCACCCAGGCGCCCCAGTGATGTATGTCCATTGAATTTCAATATAGTTGGGAAAAAATAAAATCTGAAAGTAACACAAAGTATACCATAACTGAGGATTTTGGCTGCACTTCTAAAACAGCATGTTTATTGTTACAATTTATAATTTGAACAAAGCAGATTCACATTAATTAAAATAAACGTCAGGGTTGGGGGCAAGACACACATAAACTAGAACTCTAGGCAGGCTCAGACCCAGACAGCATCTGCAGAGGGAAAAGACTGATGGGAGCAATTTCCAGGTCCTCCTGTGGCACTCCAGACTATTCATGTGGCATTTACTGCAGATGTCTATCAAAAAAAATGTGGGAACGCCCAAACCAATTATTTCAACCCAGGACTCTCGTCCAACTGCCCATCCTCAGCCTCCGCCTGCTCTGGCCTTCTTTTCTCCACCTCCTCTTCCTAACTCCACTGCTCCACTTGCCTCCCTTCCTCTCTCCTAAACCACTGATTAAACTGTGGGCTATAGCATCTGCCATCCTTGTTAATCAAACCCTCTATATCCTTAACATCAGAAAACCTTCCCTACAAATACTTGGCTTCCCGGAGACTGGCTTTCTTTTTTTTTCTTTTTTAATAGAAACATCACTTGTACTGACAAGGTAGGGCCACAATGGACAGCTTCCAGAACAGCAACAAGACAGTGCCAAGATAACAGAGTATGAAATTGCAGCAGACAGGTTAATACTCTTCACTCTCATCCTCTCCCTCACCACTATCCGCCCCAACATCCTCCTAATACTTCTCAGGCGAAGCCATGTCCTCATGGGGGCCTGAGAAAACTCTCCTTCCTCCATGCCCCACTCACATACAGTGAACAAAGGCCCACTTGGCATACATCAGGTCAATCTTTTAGTCCAGGCGAGCCCAGGCCTCAGCAATGGCTGTGGTGTTGCTCAGCATGCACACAGCTCACTGTATTTTGGGAGACTTGGCTCTCTTCTGAAGACTCTTGCCTCCCCATTGCTTATACGGTCCATTAATCCAACCTCATGAAAAGTCCCTCCTCCCTTGGGGCTCATGCCATCTAGAGATACAAGCATTTAACCCCTCTTTGTCAAGGATATCATGTCTCCTGGACATTTCCCTTCATTCATTTGGGTTACTGGCAGCCTTTCCATCCTATCTCCTGCCATTATCCTATGAAACTTTAATGTTCATGTGAATGGCCTACTCCATACTCCTTTCATAGTTCTTGGACTTCTCTATCTCTAGTGACCTTTACTATCCTTCATTATCTCTATCATGATCACATAGTGACAATGACCGTAGACTTTGAAATGTGGCTTTTAGTCTTACTCTCTCTATTACAACTCTTGCCACACTGTTGGAAATTCCATCATTCACATGGTCAACTCACCCAAAAAGCTAGACTTTTCAAGTCCCAGCCTTCTTTTGCTCTAAGGATCTTCACCTTTGCTCCAGTCAACTACTCTTTGGACAGACTAGGATTTGTTATTACCTCCTGTTTTACCTCTGATACCTCAAAAAACAACAGCTCTCTCTCAGCTTTTCAGCTCTGTCACTCCCACCACAAAAGCTCTTTAAAATCTCTAGTCTCTTGATCCCATCCCATTTGTCAAACTCCTTACCTTCACTTCCCCTATGAAGTCTGAACACCATGCTCAGTCATGGAACCCATTCTCTCACTAGCCTCCTCAATTCCTTCCCAAACTGGCTTTGTCCTACGATTGACCTATAAAGCCCTAAATCCAGGACCAATCTCAGAAACTGCTTTCTTTATTCCTGCATGAAGGAGTGAGAACTGTTTTGATAAAACCACACAAATATGAAGAATGATGCCATTCCAAATTCCTCAGTGTCACTCCACAAACCTACTTGTTCTTGCTCATCTCACTATCCACTTACACTAAATGCCCAAAGCTTACTACACTCCTCTCTATACAGGAGACCTTGCTCCTACACCCCTTTAAAAAATCAGGGTCATCTGGTAGGCCTTTCTTCACATTTCCTTGTGTGTGTACATCAGTTTCCTCCCCTCACTTCAGAAGAGGAAATCTCTTCTCCTGTTTAAGACTGCTACTAAAGAGCTTCCCTCTATGTTCTTGATCACCATGTTCCCATCTTTTTGCACCAATAATTATCCCATCTCCCCTATATTGTTAATCACTTCACATCTACTGTCTCCCCCATGGCTCCTTAGCTTAAGTATGCTAGGGTCCTTATTTTCTTACACTTCACACACTTTCCTTGACAGAAAACCCTCTTCCAGCCTTATCTCTCTCCTTCCCTACACAGGCCCAGTATTAAAAGTAAAGCTCCTTTAGGGCAGGGCTTTTTTTTGTTTGGTTCACCAGCATACCATTAACGTAGAACAGGGCCAGGCACATAGTAGGAGTTCGATAAATAACTGAACGAGTAAGTAGTGCCCTCAAAAGAATACATGCACTATGTCTACTTTCTCACCTTCTCTTCATTCTTTCAGCCCTCTGTCTGTAAGCTGGTTCCGGTGCCCATACTCCCACAGCTCTAACTTGCCAAATTGAATGGACAGTTCCTTATTTAGCCTCTCTAATACTGACACCATTCAACTATTCTCTCCTTCTTGGAAGACTGTTTTCTCCTTTGCTTCCATGACATCACACTTCCTCTTACCTCTCTGGACATTCCTGTTAAGTCTCCTTTGCCAAATCGGCTTGTCCAGCCCCCCCATATTAAATGACTAAATGCTGGTATTTCCCTAGATTCAGCCCTCAGCTCTCTGTCCTCCACCATTCTGCATACTCTCCCTAGGTAACCTAATCTACACGAATGGCTTTAATCATCATCTACATGCTGATGACACCAAAAAAGGTTTATTATCTTCAGCCCAGACCTCTCTTCTGAGCTCTACACACATAGGAAAACAATGACAACCACCGGCCAAATTTGAGGGCTTACCTTCCAAAGTATAATTCTACATTCTTTACATATATGTACTCATTTAGTACTCACAACCAACCTATTAGGAAGGTACTATTATTCTCACCATGTAAAGGTAAGGAAGTCAAGGTACAGAATGGAAAGGAACTTGCTCAAGGCCACAGAGCCAGCTAGTAAGCGGTAGAGCTGGTAAAATAGTGCTAATGAGTACTTTTCAAAATAAGAGCTTTATTGCTATATAATTCACATATCATAGAATTCATTTAATGATCCAACAGTTTTCAATATGTGCAGTGTTACGCAACCATCACCACAATCTAATTTTAGAACACTTTCTTTTTTCTTTAAGATTTTATTTATTTATTTGAGGAAGAGAGAGACAGCACAAGCAGGAGGGGCATAGGAAGAGAGAGAGAGAGAGAGAGAGAGAGAGAATCCCAAGCAGACTCCATGCTGAGCATGGAGCCTGACTCGGGGTTTGACTGATCCCAGAACCCATGAGATCATGATCTGAGCCGAAACCAAGAGTCAGATGCTTGACTGACTGTGCCACCTAGGTGCCCCATAATTTTAAAATATTTTCACCACCCCAAAAAGAAACCTGTACCCATTCATCAGCAGTCACTGATATGAGTACTTAAAAAAAAAAAAAAGATTTATTTATTTCAGGGAAAGAGAGTGAGTGAGAGGAGCAGCAGAGGGAGAGAATCTTTAAACAGACTCTCTGCTGAGTGCAGAGTCCAATGAGGGGCTCAATCTCCTGACCCATGAGATCATGACCCTGAGGTGAAACCAAGAGTCGGACGCTCAACCGACTGAGCCACCCAGGTGCCCCATTTTCAGTAATCTCTATACCCAATGTGGGGCTTGAACTCACGACTCTGAAATCAAGAGTCGCATGCTCTTCCAACTAAGCCAGCCAGGCACCCGATGAGTATTTTTAAGCTTTTACTTTAGAAACTTTAACGTTTTAAGATAATTATATTCAAAAAACAAATACAATCAGTTATGACAATAGTTTCTTTTTTTTTAAAAAGTACATATATTAGCTTTTACAATATAAAAGATTATTTTTTTTACGTTTAAAAAGGGAGTCTTCTACCAGGATTGGATGTATGCATACGCTACAACAAATTCAAACAAGAAAGAGCTAAATATTCCTCTAACTAGACAAATATTGCAGCCTTAATGTGTTACCAGAAGGCAGACACACTCAATCCTCACATGAATTAACAGTGAAAAGGAGAATATCTTTAGTAGACTGAAAAATGACCTCTCCTTACATGCACAATTTTACATGATACATGTGTCTAGTTACATGAAAAATGAAACCAGTTGCTTAAAGGCAGAAGAGTGTGTAACTGGCAATTATCAACTGCATATATGACACAAAGGAAAAGAAACTGCTTAAGAGAATAAGGTGAAAAAGGCTTTTTTAAAACAGAAGAGTTCATGAGCCTTTTATTGACTATAATTACAGAAGGTATTCCCATGCTGCTCCAGGTGCAGAGATGCAGCAAGAGTAAAACTGTACTGTTGACCCCAGCTTTCCTGGCCCAGTGACTGAAAAGCACTAATGAGTGATTTCCAGTCTAATTTACCATTTAAAGGCTTGGGAAAGACCAAGAAAGAAAAGGCAATAGAATAGATATACAGTTCCTAAGTGATAGAAAAGAACCACCACTAAAGAAAAGCATCAGTATCTAATTCTATGAAACAATTCTTTCACATGTCTTATTTCTGGCTCTTCCCTTTCATATATATCGTGCTTCATTTGAGGTTCAAAATGTGTTACTTCCAGGTAAATCAGATTTAGATCCCACAACTCTAATAACCCTGAAACCATCATTGGTGTGAAAGGGCAGCTCTTTATTCCCATCCAGAATGAAGTGTGATGAGGATGAACTCATCTACTGGAGACCGGAAGACACTTTGTTCAAGTCAACAATCATTAACTGAGCACCTACTATGTCCTAGATTCTGCACTGGGTGCTGGAGACTAGAGAGGAAGAAGACGCTACCCCTTACCCTCACAGTTAAGTAGGGGAGGAGACATATATTTAATAAGGCAGAATATCAGGCTATAAGTAGTACAGCATGGATTTAACAAGATTGTTCTGTTTTTGGACCAAGTTCAGACTCCAATTTTTGTTCTAGAAAACATGGTGAGCCCAGCTGCAAAAACCATGTGAGTCATGGTAGAAAGAGATTCGTTCCAAAGGAAGTGGAGAGGGGGGAAAGGGTAAATCTGAGAAAGCATGACGGTATTCCTTCACTCACTAATTCAGCCATTCCAAGTATCTTAAAATTAAGTACCTACGATCTGCCAGGTCCAGAGGATATAAAGGAGAATAAGATGCTGTCTAATCTTCCAAGGAGGTCTCAATTTAGTGAGCACAGCAAACAAACACTGATACTGCATGCAGACAAGTGGAGATAACAGTAAGAACGATAATAATGGTTGACATCTATTGAAGACTTACTGTATGCCAAAGTATTGTCCAGTGCATTTCATACATATTAACTCCTTTACTCCTTACGACAAACCTATGAAGTAAGTGGCTCTTAGATTCCCCATTTTATAGATGAGGCAACTGAAGCACCAAGAGATTATATGACTTCTCTTACGTCAAGTGGCCAGAAGGACAGAGCCAAGATTTGCATGTTGATAAACTGACTCAAGCCTACCACCTTCACCCCAATACTACACTGTCTTAAACAAATGCATAAATCAAGATCACATCATCCTGGATAATCATCATCACAGCAAAGCTATGAAGTAGGTTTTATCATCCCCAATTTAGGAAGGAGGAAATTGAGGGGCAGAGAGGATAACTAAATCACTCAAAGTCTTCCAGCTGAGTAGCAGAGCCAGAATACAAATTGGAATCGGCCATAAATCTCTTTCTGTATTAGAAACAGCAGCTCTAACCACACTGGAAAAGTAAACCACTAGGTATAGAGTTCTTCCAGAGTAGCAGCATCATACCGAAAACATATTAGAGTTTTAAAAATGCCTTAGGCACACAGTACCTCGGGGAGTCACGCAGCATCTGCGTCTGCATTAAACAGTTACCACAGAAACTAGTAATTCTTCAGGACCAGCAATACACACTACACTTTGATTTGTTCTGATAAGAACAGAGAGCCCCGGAGGAGAAGACAAGCAGGACAAAGGACTGACATCACGGTTCTGTCAGCAGTATAGCTGGATCTGCTGTAATTAGACTGTGTGCCACACAGCCCCTTGTTCGGGGACAAGAATCCTCTATTACTTGTGGACTTTAATTTCAAAGTGATTTTATCTATGAATTCTACCACTTAGGAAAACAGATTTGTTTTCATCATTCCTGAGAAGCACATCAAAATAGCACTCACTGGGGCCACACAGCAGCCTAAATGGTAGGCAATTATGAAGATGCTTTATTCAAATGTAAACAACTGATGATACATCAAAACCCTGCTTCAGGACGAGAGGGGAAACTAGGAAGATTGTATTTTTTTTAAAGATTTTATTTATTTGTCAGAGAGCGCGAGACAGCACAAGCAGGAGGGTTAGGACAGAGAGAGGGAGAAGCAGGCTCCCTGCTGCCTGGTGCGGGGCTTGATCCCAAGGGCCCTGGAAGCACGACCTGAGCCGAAGGCAGATGCTCAACCAACTGAGCCACCCAGGCGCCCCACTAAGAAGACTGTATTAATGGAACATGCAACATTTCCAAAAATTGGTAAAGCCACAAGAAAAAAGAAACTCCTCAAAGTATTTTTAAAGGAAAAGTATTAGCAAAAAAAAAGTATTTTAGCATAAAACATGTAACCATGTTGAAGATTCTTTGCATGTCTAAAATAATGATGTAGCTTATATTACATAAAATGAATCACAGTGTATGCGTGATACAAACATTACAGTTTTAGAGCTATTAATTTTAAATTTACGCACTGAATATCCTTTCTGGTACATTTTTAACTGCTTACGAATACTGCTACAAGTTTCTCAACTTTAAGAAATGCAAGGTTGTTTTTACTTTGTGCCAAGTTTTGAGAAGTAGCAAAAACTTGCCAATCAGGACAAATTATCAACATCTGAGATGAATGACAACAGTCTATGATTTCTTACCCAAGTGTGTCACAGATAAAAGACACTGGAGGTCAAAAACACCTTGGGTCAAAACCCTGGCCCTGCCTCTTATTAGCAAGTTATGTCGTATTCGGCAAGTTACTTAACCACTCTGTACCTCACTTTTCCTATATGTAAATTGGAGCCATACTATATTCCTAGAAGGATTCAACAAAATAACACACGTATAGTGCCTGACCCATACACAGTTGGCACTCAGTAAGTGTTAATTTCTATCACCCACCACCCACGTCTCCATTTTCTGGGGAGAAAAAATTAAATACTACTTTGCCAGATGGAGCTTAGTACACACACAGTTCCACTTTCCAAAATACCAAGATGAATAGTTTCTGCCTTTTCAGCATCAGGTTTCAGGAAAAAGAATATTTGCCTATTCTGACTAGATGCCAGTCTTTACAAGCCTGGAACAATTTCTTTCCTACCTGTAAGAGATGGAGGGCTTTGTCGCTGGTGAAAAAGAAGCAACATGGGGCACCTGGGTGGCTCAGTCAGTTAAGTGTCTGCCCTCGGCTCAGGTCATGATTCCACGCGAGCCCTGTCTCCAGCTCCCTGCTTAGCGGGTGTGGGGGGTGGGGCGGGTGGTGTCTGCTTCCCCCTCTCCCTCCGCCTCTCCCTTTCTCTCAAATAAATAAAAAAAATAAAGAAAGAAAATGAAGCAATGAGTTAAAAAGGATCTCAAGTGACACAGATCCACTAGCTCAAGCCCAGCCCGAAATTCTGTAACAGCATCAATATTCCTCAAAAACTGAAGGGGCTTCTAAGTTCAGACTCTGAGTGGGCTTACTACTCTAATAAAGACAAAGTTCAAATGTTCCCATTTTTGCCTAAAAGATTTATGGTTTTCCTTGAGGTATTCACATTATCTAATTATTTAAACACAGACTGCCATAGTAATTATTAAAAATCCTAAACACTAATATAAGTATGACAAGAGTTTTGATAAATCTTTAAATTCCATTCAAACATTTATTTCACAAAGAATTATTTGATACTTTCAAGTGTACAATACTAGACCCTGCTCTGGAAATGCAAAGATAAACATGTAGCTATACCGAGTATCTAAGGCCAACACCCTAAGAGAGGAGTAACAATACTTCACAAACACATACTATATACCAGGTACTCTTGTAATATGTTATAAAGACCTATTTAACCTTCATGCTAACTTTGCAGTAAATATGACTATTAGCCCCATTTTACAGAAAAGGAGACTGAGGCATAGAGTAATTATGTAACCTGTCCATGGTTACAGATAAAAGGTCATGAGCAGGATATGAAGTCAGCAATTTGGCTCCAGATAGTATACACTTTTTTTTTTTTTTTTGAGAGATAGAATGAGCGTACGTGCAGGGGCATAGGGAGAATCTCTTTTTCTTTTTCAAAGATTTTATTTATTTATTTGAAAGAGAGAGAGCAAGAGAGTGAGAGAGCAGGAATGAGGGGAGAGGCAGAGGGAGAGGCTGATTCCCCGCTGAGCAGGGGCCCTGATACGGGACTCCATCCTAGGACCCCAGGATCATAACCTGAGCCAAAGGCAGATGCTTAACCAACTGAGCCACCCAGGACCCCCTCAAAACAATATTTAAACACATTTTTAGATATATATGTTCAAGTATGTGATGATGGTTTTCATTCTTATTGTTCCAAAAGTTCTTTTTACACTGGCTTTATTTCCACTAGTTCCATGAACTATCAAAATAAAACTTTTAATATCATTAGTTCAATGTTTTTAAAGATTTTATTTATCTATTTGACAGAGAGAGACACAGCTAGAGAGGGAACACAAGCAGCAGGAGTGGGAGAGGGAGAAGCAGGCTTCCCGTGGAGCAGGGAGTCCGATGCGGGGCTCGATCCCAGGATCCTGGGATCATGACCTGAGCCGAAGGTAGACGCTTAACGACTGAGCCACCCAGGTGCCCCTCATTAGTCCGATTTTTTAAAAATAGCTTGCGTGGGGGCGTCTGGGTGGCTCAGTTGGTTAAGCATCTGCTTTCAGCTCAGGTCATGATCCCAGAGTCCTGGGATCGAGCCCCACGTCAGGCTCCCTGCTCAGCGAAGGGTCTGCTTCTTCCTCTGCCCCTGCCCCCCCGCTCGTGCTCGTGCTCTCTCAAATAAACAAAATCTTTAAAAACAAAAATAGCTTGTGTGATTCTACAAACAAAAGTAAATAAAAATGTAGAAGAATGTTTAACAGCATTGTTTACAATAGAAAAAGGAACTAAATAAATCCAAATGTCCATCAGGAAAGTACTATTTAGATTACGGAATATCCAAATAACGGACTACTGTACAACTGTTAAAATATATGAGTAGCTTAATATGTACCAATATGAAATCATCTCTAACATATAGTAGGTGAAAAAGCAAATTGAAAAATATGATATATTGTATGACACCAACTGTATAGAAAAAAATACATGCATGTGTAAACACACACACACAAACATAAATACAATCTGAACACCTAGACAAGAAATTTAACAGTGCTTATCTCTGGGGAATAGGGTTGCAACTGACGCAGTGGTGTCAACTTTTTTATACCTTCTAGTTTTTTTTTAAGATTTATTTATCTATTACTTGAGAGAAAGAGAAAGAGAAAGAGAGCTCGCTCGCACACAGTGGGAGGGGCAGAGGGAGAGAATCTCCAGCAGACTCCCCACCTAGCGCACAGAGCCTGAGGCAGGCTGATCTCACAACCTGAGCCAAAATCAAGAGTCAGAGGCTTAGGCTTAACAGACTGAGCCACCCAGGCGTCCCTATACCTTCTAGTTTAAAAAATGTCTAACCACATATAATACTTTAAATTTTAAAAAATCCTGAATATTGATTGCCAAAGAAATTTTTCTCAAACATATCTATCCTAGTTACATAAAATGCAAATTAAAGAGAAAGACCCTAGATTAAAAGAAATCAGTTATTGATTTTAGATTAAATAAAAATTGATCTAAATTTTATGTTATTAATAAAGTGCCCTTTAGTCTGTGCTTGGCTGACACAACTTGAGTATTTTAAGACAACCCAAGGAATTCAAGTACAGGAGTGATATCTTTAAACAACTAAAAATGGATTTTGACACAATAACTTTCAAAACAACAACAGCAGCATCTGAAATGATCAACACTAAGCTTGATGTAGACTGAGACTCACCAAGATACCAGAAAAAATCCAACTTCCTAACAGTTCCTATAATCTACCAAATACTTCCCCCCCCCCCATGGGTTTCCTGTGGTTCTTTTGTACTGTCATCTAACCTGCTCTATGACCATTTTAAAGGAAATTTCTACTTTCAGGATTTTCCATGAAGGAAAAAGGGGGTGAGGTGGGGGAACTTTATCTTCAAATGCTTGAAATTAAAGTATTATACCCCTATATCTACACAATACAATCTTCTAAGTATTAGTTACTTCCGGGCAATTCGCTTAAAAAATTTATGGGAGGAATGAGTGAAGGGGGGCGTCAGTGAAAAAGTGGGGCTTCAGCTTTCATAATCAGCACTTTTAGCATATAATGCTTTGCCTTGTCCAAAGCATCCCCAAATATACAATCTAATTATTTAAAGTTACTGAGCGTAATGGATTTTTTGTCTGATGCAGCAATTTGCATGAATTCATGTGACCAGAAATGTGTTTCTTTTCCAAAGAAAATGACCTCCCAAGAGTAAAGGAATCACCCAGCCATAGGGTTTGTTTTTCTTTTCAATGCAGCTTTCCTATCTCCAAGTTGCCAAATACGAATCTCTGTAGTTGTTTTACATAGCAGGGCCGGACCTCAAATGTGTTAAGAGATAGAGTCGCACATTGTTTAAGGCATGCTAAATTCTATTTAAAATGTCTATGGCTTTTTGTTTCAACACTGAGTACATGTTTGTAAATCTGGGTTTGATTTGTAGTTTTTTTTTAAGATTTTATTTATTTGAGGGAGAGAAAGAAAGAGCATGAGCAGGAGGGGAGGGGCCGAGGGAGAGGGAGAAGCACACTCCTGGCTGAGCAGGCAGCCTGAAGGCAGGCTCGATCCCAGGACCCGGAGATCATGACCCAAGCCAAAGACAGATGCCCAATTGACAGAGCCAGCCAAGTGCCCCTTGATTTGTATTATTTTTATCTAAAAAATCAATAGCATGACAATGGAGATTAATGGTGTACTCTTTTTTTTTTTCTTTGAAGATTTTATTTATTCATTTGTGAGAGAGACAGAGAGAGAACAAGCAGGGGGAGAGGCAGAGGGAGAGGGAGAGGCAGACTCCCCGCTGAGCAAGGAGCCTGATGCCGGACTCGATCCCAGGACCCTGGGATCATGACCTGAGCCGAAGGCAGATGCTTAACCATCTGAGCCACCCAGGCGCCCTAATGGTGTACTCTTAACATAAAAGTTAACTGGCTCCATCATAAGGACAGAAAGTAGAGTGGTAGTTGATAGGAGTTAGAGGGATGGGCAAATGGGGAATTATTTAATGGTACAGTTTTACAAGATAAAAAGAATTCTGAAAATGGACAGTGGCGACCATTGCAAAACAGTGTGAATGCACTTAATGCCACAGAACCATACACTCAGAAGTAGTTAAGATGGTAATTTTTGTTATGTGTATTTTACTACAATTAAAATACTTTTACAAAACTGAATTGGCTTGTTTCTGAAGCATTACCAAAAAAAAGTTGATTGGCTCCAAGGACATTGGGGTTAGAGTGCCTCCAATGAGTCCTGAACCAAGGCTTACTATAATTCCAATTCCTTGAGCCTGAAGACCATTAAGAACAGAAATAGAGTGCTGATGGGCATAGCTTGTCTGGATAACTTCCAGCTCTGCTCCTACGTGACTTGGACAAGTCATTTAAACTTTGAGCTTCAGTTTCCTTCTCTGTAAAAATGGAAAATAATCCTACTTAAATCTTACCAGGTTTTTCTTTTTTTAAAAGATTAATTATCTGAGAGAGAGGGCGTGCACACACGTGAGTGGGAGGTGGGAGGAGGAGCAGAGGGGGGAGGGGAAGAAGAGGGAAAGAATCTCAAGCGGACTCCCTGCTGAGCACAGAGCGTGATGTGGGGTGAGGCGGGGACTCTATCTCACGACCCTGAAATCATGACCTGGGCCAAAGCCAAGCCCAGAGTTGGACGCTTAAACGACTGAGTCCCCCAGGAGCCCCCCGCCACCAGGTTTTTCCTGCAGATTTACTGAAAGAATACCTGTGAGTACACATGATACTCAGTAAACCCTAGGTATTATTAGCAACCACATGAATATACAAAGTTGATTTTCCCAGACTGAAGAGAGAGGCATTGGTGCCCATTTTGGCAAAGGTGTTAAGAGGACAAGTGAATGTATGTGGCTGTATACCAACACTTAGTGCTGATTCCAGGTGTTCTCCCCAACAGCTTACAAATTATGGGGTTTGTGGACTCTAGGTTGAATCCAGGTTTTCTCAAAGGATGCTTCTGAGAAGGTTAGCAAGAGAATCCCCAGGGAACTTGGTCAAAATGCAGAGCTCTCTGTCCCAAGCCAAACCTAGTGAATCCCAATCTCTGGGGGTAAGACTTGGGAATCACATCCGTATCTGGCTCCAATCAGACAAAATGAGGGGAAAGGAAAACCAAAGGGGATCTGGCTCTGCAGTAAGGCTTCCTCTCTTGCTTTGATTAACTTTACTAGCAGATGGTACATGGATCTTGACATCTATTTCCATGACCAGCCAAATGTCTTGTCTAATTTAATTTTTCTTCCCTCTCTTACCACCTCCTCCTCCTCCTAATCTCATTCTTTGATGGAAAAGCATACCAGCCAAATTTAGGACTCAATCCTCTTGCCATCATACCACTTTCATTACCAGTTTATTTACTTCCATTGTGGGAAAAGAAGATGAAACCAAATGTCATGTACTCAGAATAAAATTGCACAAACTTAGGTATTATAATATCCATTTCTGGGATCTACCTGGTTTATCAGCTGGCTCTAAAGTCTTGGTATTTGTCTTCTCATGCTCTTTAACCAAGGAAAGAAAAGCACCTTTGAAGAACCTTCCTCAGAGAAAACAAGATACCAACCTGGGGGTTCTTTTGAGAACAATGACAATAATCCTGGAACATTATTAACCTGAAGAGTATCCTGGCCTTTGGGGAAGTGTGGAATTTTCTTTAGGACACAGGAGGACAAGGATGGAAAACGAAGAGGGAAAAGTCACAAGTTGTCTCTGAAATGCTTTTCTCCAAGAAGCGCTTCTAGCTCATTCTTCCTGTCAAGTGAACAGCAGCTTTATACATTTTACCTGACAAGGAAACACAGTATTTCATCTGCAGTTATCAGGAACTGACAAAAGAGCCAAACGGTCGGCCATCAGCCACTAAAACCTTCCCTGGTGCTTAGACTGTAACAGTAAGTAGGGCCCGTCTGGGGAAAGAAACAAAAGCAACAACACATCACCTTGAACCCCCGCACCCAACTTACTAGAAAAGTTACTGATAAAGTATCAAGTGGAAGAAAACACCACAGCCACTTTTCTAACAAGAGGAACATCAACAAAAATGGTCTTTTTTCCTGAAATGATTACATATACGTGATCCAAGAGAAAACCATTATCTCCAGGAGCACCCTACCAGCCACACCAAGTTTTTCAAGTTCTCTTTCCACACAAAGCAGAACCTGAGGCAGAAAGTGCAGTTCAAATTCCTAATACAATGAACTTCTTAAGAAGAAGAAATCTAAGGGGCGCCTGCGTGGCTCAGCCGGTTAAGCGTCTGCCTTCAGCTCAGGTCATGATCCCGGGGTCCTGGGATCAAGCCCCGCATCGGGCTCCCTGCTCGGCGGGAAGCCTGCTTCTCCCTCTCCCACTCCCACTCCCACTCCCCCTGCTTGTGTTCCCTCTCTTGCTGTGTCTCTGTCAAATAAATAAAATCTTTAAAAAAAATAAAAAAAGAAGAAATCTAAGCCGCAAGTGATAACAATTTGCATCCAGAGCTTTAGAGCAGGAATAATAATATCACGTACCTCAAAGGGCACTTTTAAACAGCACCTAGCATTTACTACAACTTAAAAATGTTAGCTGCTATTATTGCTGTCAGTTTTAAGAAAAACTTACATGCAATAAAGCTTAACACAACCAAACATTCTAGATCAATCATGGTAATTTACTGAAATGGAAAGTTGACTTTAAAAACCAAAATGCAGTAAGAATTCTTTAAAATAGACAAGAAATGCTAGCAGGTGAGCACTGACCTATCTACACACATACTAATAAGAGAAAACAGAGAGCCACACACACACATCCCGACATCATGCATCAGTGTTCCTCTCTGCTCATCTGCCTGAGACCAGCAAGGGCTTGAGGCTCTGCTGCTGCTGTCCCAGACAATTCCTCCAGAGTCCCTGGTCTGGGTTTCTGTAAGGCCCATGACCCATGTGTGGTTATCAACTATTAAACCATTCCTGGGGGCACCTGCGTGGCTCAGTTGGTTAAGCTGTGTCTGACTTCAGCTGAGGTCATGATCTCAGGGTCCTGGGATCAAGCCCCATGTTGGGCTCCATGCTCAGCAGGGAGTCTGCTTCTCCCTCTGACCACACCACTCCCTTGTGTGTGCTCTGTCTCTCAAAGAAATAAATAAAAGCTTTTATTTTTTTTAAAGATTTTATTTGACAGAGAGACACCCAGGTGCCCCAAATAAAAGCTTATAAAAAATAAAAAAAAACACATTCCTCTACTGGCATTCTTAACGTCATTGTTTAATTATTTATACTTGGATTTCCTTTTAGCACCCCAAACGGAAGTTAAGAAATAGCAATTAATGACTGGGAGCACCTGGGTGGCTCGGTTGAGCATCCGCCTTCAGCTCAGGTCATGATCCCAAAGGTCCTGGGATCGAGCCCCACATCGGGCTCCCTGCTCAGCGGGGAGCCTGCTTCTCCCTCTGCCTGCCGCTACCCCGCTTGTGCTCTGTGTCAAATAAATTAAAAAATTTTAAAAAAGAAAAAAATTAATGACTGATATCATTTTAAAAGACACAATTTATCACCTTGCCAAGCACAGGCTGTATCCTTTGTGGTGATAACAACCTTTAAGGCGGCAGCCATAGGCTAAATAATACATGTGGCTGAGAAGATGCACAGGTCAATACAAGAGCAATCTCCTTATTTGTGGCTCAATGAGACCCACTGACCAGGCTGTGGCCCATTAACCACAGGCTAAACACACCTAATGACAGTACAGCTGACAGAGTCCTGAACAGAAGCAATAAAGAAGTTAAAGAACTGACTAGAATCCAGGAAGATAATAGGTAACACACTTCCACAAACAAGCCATGTGCCACAGATGGTTTGCAAAAGCCCACTGTGTTGCAACTGGGAACATATTATCTTTCTTATCAAGAGGTAACACAGACCAGTAAAAAGAACAAGAGTTACACATTTATAGCCAGGCTGCTTGGGTTTGAACCCTAGCTCTACCCCTTGAAAGCTTTAGGACTTTCCCTTGTTTTGACTTTCCTAAGCTCCAGTTTCCACTGAAAATATGGAGAGGAGTCAGGATATAATGCACATACAGGTCTTGGCACACTGCCTGGCACATAGCTGGTGCTCAATAATTACTAGTTGTTACCATGGAAACAATAAAAATGGTGTGTAGGTAGCCAGAAAAACCCAAAAAAGGCCTATTTGACCAATAATGTGGGCAAAAAGCAAACACTAAAAGAAAAAAACAGTAAAACCAAATACTGGAAATATTTGTTACTAACAAAATAAAATCAACTTTTCTTAAATGTGTTAACAGGAATACTTAAGGAAAAGCAAGCTTAATCATGATAAAAAGTATATGATTGCTGTGTCACTTCTGAAGAAAACAGGACACCCTGAAAGAGCTTTAAAGATCAGCTGCATAGATTCACTCATTCAACAAACATTTATTGAGAATTTACTATACACTAATCAATGTTATGTACCAGAGACAATGACAGATGGTAAAAACAGAAGTATGTGTAAAATGCTACAATGGGCACAGAGCACAGAGGTGGAAGGGATTCATTCTGGCCCAGGTATGTCCGAGAGGGGAGATTCAGGACAGCTTCATAGAAGAAAATGACATTTGAGTTGGGTCTAGGACTTCATCAGGGAATGGGAAGAAAGAGAACTTCAGAAAGAGGGAAGAGCAGGAGCAAATACCTAGAAGATATCCGGCAAACCCCTAGAGGCATCTGAGTTACCTGGGAGCCTGCAAATAATCCAGTATTGCCAGAGACTAGGCTATTGGGAAAGGAGTCAGGGAAAAGAGGCTCCATGGAAGGCCTGAGAAAACCTGAGAGGAATTTCAGCACCCTTAGGTTTTAGCATATAGGTAATCGAATAGGGCAAGACCAATGTTTTTTAAAAAACACCCTCTTGATAAAGAAATGCAAGAAAATAACTACTTTAAAAGTCAGGATAAGGGCGCTTGGGTGGCTCAGTTGATTAAGTATCTGCCTCCTGGTTTTGGCACAGGTCATGATCTCAGGGTCATGAGATGGAGCCCTGCCTCGGGCTCCCCACTGGTCTGCTTGAGAATTTTTCTCCTTCTACCCCTCCCCCCACTTTGAGAGCTCTCTCTCAAGTAAATAAAATCTTTTAAAAAAAAAGTCAGGATAATAGTTATTTTGGATGGAGGACGGGTTTATGATTGGGATGGGGCACCTGGAGGGACTTCTGGGCTGGCTTCAAGATTCTATTTTTTTGATCTGGATGGAGATTTTAAGTATGCTTACCTTGTAATATTGTATTAAGTTACATAATTGGTTGTTTGGTTTTTTTGAATCCTTGTATAATTTTATAAAAAAAAAGCTGAAAAAGCAAACACCCTCTTGTAACACTACAGTCACAAAAAAAAGATGATGAGGGTCAGGGGAAGGACAGTGGGAGTGAGGAGGAGATAAACCCATTTGAGATACATCTTAAGAGTTGACTGCCAGAGGCTTAGAGAGAGACAGTAAGTTGAGATTTGGACATATTGATACCTTTGGGACTTTGACTACTACTTTCCCCCCTTTTAAATTTATGGCTTTCCTTTGCCCTGGTACACATCTACTGATAGTAATATTCAATTCCCTATCACTCATAAGTCATTTTGATTCATATTTTTGGCTTTCAAGTAGAAAAGACATAAGTAGTTCTTGATGTAATGGCAAGATGTGGAAGAAAGGAGGAAGATGGTTAAGAGAGCGGAAAAAATGAAACAAGATAAAACCAGAGAGTGAGACAAACCATAAGAGATTCTTAATCTTAGGAAACAAACGGAGGGTTGCTGGAGTGGTGGGGGGTGGGAGGGATGGGGTGGCTGGGGGATGGACACTGGGGAGGGTATGTGCTATGGTGAGCGCTGTGAAGTGTGTAAGACTGAGGAATCACAGACCTGTACCCCTGAAACAAGTAATACATTATATGTTAAGAACAACAAAAAATCTGTTTTCTGGGAAAAAAAAGAGAGAGAGAGAGAGAAAGATGTGTATAGACACACATAAAGGGGAAGCTCTTTGGTGAAATTAACAACCGGTAGTAGTGAAAGGCAGAGTAAATGAGTAACATCCCAAGTGAACTATTCTACTAAAATGGAAAAGCTATGTAAGGCAAAGGCTAGTAGGTCAAAGCTTCCCAACCACATCAACAAACACCAGGGAAGGGAATGCACCATGCAGCCATCTTTTTTTTTTCACATGTCTGGGACAGAGGAGTTATACGTACCTCGAGAATTACAATAGAAATTTGAAGGGGAGAGAGAGAGGTCAATGAGAAAAAGAAGAGGTATTCCACAGCAGGTCAGAGTACAGGGGAGGAGCAAGTGGCTTTGCTTATATGTAAGCCAAAATGAACTGTCCTCACTTGAGAGAAGAGATGGATATCAGCAACTGTGTTAGATTAACTACTCTAGAGTCCCTTGCTGCTTTATCACAGAACAGGCACTCACCAAATGCATGAAAAACCAACTTTGATAATACTCATAGAGAAATATTAAGATTTTGCCCTCAGACCCCTGCTTCTACTGTATAATCATAATAAAACCTAGCCACCATTTATTGGAGAAATACTCTATGTTAAGCACAGTCTAAGCCTTTAGCATGAATTACCTGGTTGAATCCTAACAGCAAGCCCGTGATGGAGGTGCCATTATTCACCTCCAGACTGCAGGTAAGAAACCTGCATCCCTTCAAGTGGAAACTCTGGAGAAGTAAGACATGAGGGAGAATGCATAGGACAGACATGGACCTGGGCAAAAAGGAGCACCTGCTTCATACGTGGTCCAACCCAGGTCACTAGGGTAGACTATTACATAGGGATAAGGGGCTAAATCTCTAGTTGCTGGGTAGTGATTTTGTAGGACCTTCTCTTCAGCATGTCTCTTTCCTCTGGCAGTATGTGCTGGTGGCAGGCCGTTAGTGGTACTGAGATTTGGGATCCTGGCCAGCTCTCTGTTTCTTTCCATCAGAAATATGACCAACATCTGGCAGTCAGCAAACGTCAAGATGAATGAGTCTCCACTAATTCATACATTACTAAACTGGAGTGTCAAAACTGGTCAAATTCCATTACAGAATTACAGTTCAGCTGCAATGAATACTAAATACATATAAGCCATTGGGTGGGACTTTGAAATCTCTTTGCTCTATGGAAATTTCTATTCTGGTAGTAGTTGTATGAGATTTGATCTTTATCGCACTTTTCCTGGCAGCAGTAAAATTCCATTTCCATCAACTGTTTCCTCTCAGGAAAGAAGTCTCTCAGGAAATATTCAAAACATTGTTCTCAACAAAGTTCTCAAATATGAATCATTTTCAAGTGCCAGGAAGATACTCCTTCCCCCAATGTTTTGCATCATAATATACTTTCCCTAAAATGATGGTTTTTGGACACATTTGCAAAGAAGAAAAAGGCAGAATAAGTTCTTCATTCTTCTACCGATATGGCTTTGCTCAAGCAGTTCACTTTGCCTCAACTTATCTTCTCCTTTAGATCTGTTCGTCCAAGTTCTACCAATTCATTCATTCAACAATTATTTCCTGAGCACCTACTAGTTTTTTTGGTCCCGTAATAGGTGGTAGGGGTTCAAATAAGTGTTTTAGAAATCAACCAGGCAGAAATTAGGGGACGGTCATTACAGGCAGTGGGGACCATCATGTGACCTGCTGAGAATTTCCTTCAAGAAGTTCCCCAGAAGAGGAAACATTTAAAGCTAGTCTTTTAAGGACACGTGAGAGGAGTAAGATGGAAAAAAGGCATTTCTGGAGGCTAAGAGGAAGGCCTCCAATTACAGGGAGCACAAATGAGCTGCTGCCTCAGAAATTCATCCTAATGTCTGTGCTGAAGCTATACTTCCAATGGGCTGCACCTGACCCATGAGTGAAGACAGCAGGGTAGGACTCCACTGACCTGGATTGCCCAAAGGCTTTTCTGAACCTTCAACTGCACAGCAGCCTAGAAAGCTTCTGCCTAAGCTACTCTCTCTTCTCTTCACTAGGGGTCAGACTTGCATCAGGGACTAATGGCACTCCCATCCTTCCCCTCTCCGTCCTCGTGGTCTCACACAGGTGGTCGTTTCCCTTAATAAAATCAATTTCTGCTTCTCAGAGGACCCAGACTAACACAGCATTCTCCAGAGCACCCAGCATGAGTAGACACTCAGAGGCATGAAAAATCATGAGCTGCTCTGAGTATCCCAAGGAGTGGTATGTGCCTGGGGCTTGCTGTGGAGGTGTGGGTACAGAGGGAGAATAATCTGGGCCAAATCAGAGAAGGCTTTGTATGTCTGGTAAGAAACTTGGACAAGGTCCTCTGAAAGACAGGGAACCACCAGAAAGTTTTAAGCAGGGAAAGGGTATGTGTTTTCAAAAGACTGTTCTACTGGCAGAATGGAAGATGGACTAGAGGAAGAATAATATGGAAGCATCTTTGTGTACACTTCCACCATCTTGTCTGCTAGCTTGTGAAGTCCTAATGGGTGGAATAATACTTTTTAAAATTTTGTTTTAATCTCTATGCCCCTGTAATGATTAGAATAGTGTTTAACACAAAGCAGCTACTCAAGAGGCCCCAGCAAATCTATCAGGCTGGGCCTCACCTTACTGCCCAACATTTTAAATTAAACCACCTTTCAAAAGTTTAATGACCAGCCTTTGAACATTGCTGCTGGGACACTGGAACTCTGTCTAGCCAATCTAGAAAAAAGAAAGTTACATGTATGAAGGGTAGAAGTTACTCCCCAAACTTTATCCTCCACTCATTAGTTATTTCATGAACTCTCTTTGAAGCCCGGCATATAATCACATTTGTTGATCCTAATTGTAAGGACAAAGGTCATTAGATATTTAGTTTTTGAATGTTTACCAGGTCAATGAAGTTTAGAGTCACATCAGGATCAAGGCCCAGAGGTGTTATGCAAAGAACACTGAACAAAAATCAGAACTGGGTCCTGGATACTGGCACCATATTTAATAGTGATCTTTGAGAAAACATATTGCTAAGGTCTGTTTTTTTTTTCATCATAAAGGAGAAGTAAGACCTACCTTAATTTATAAGGTGAAAATTAAATTAGAAGATGTGGTCAGTGTTTTGAAAAGTGTATGTAAAATATTTTATTGTCACTAATTTGTTAGCATGGTAAATCTCAAGTTAGGAGTTCTTACACCCCACACCCCAAACAAACAAACATAAGGGCAGTGGGAGGAGCCTTTTAAAGATGATGAATATGTACATTACCCTGATTGTGGTGATGATTTCAAGGGTGTATGCATATGTTCAGAACCCATCAAATTGTGTACATTAAATATACATGGTATTTTGTATAATGATCACAGTTCAATAAACCTGTTTTAAAAAGACTAATGATTACCAATTCTGATTTACAACACCACCAAGCAATGGTGTGATATTATACAAAAATTCCCAAAATACAATAGATTTTCCTTTACTTTCACCTGTCAAACAGCACACTTAGTTGGAAGGGTACTGTTAGGAAATCAAATGAGAATCAGTTCCCAGAAGCTATGGATTGCTGGAGCTGGAGCCAGAGTCGGAGCCAACAGCTCTCCTGAGGTCCTAGGCACTGAAAGGTCATTTGACGATGGCCTGATGCCCTTTCTTAGACTTAGCCATTTTTCTCATTGTTACCTCCCTGACTTGACTGATGAAAACACAGCTCTTGGGCCCTACTTGTGATAATCAAAACAACCTTACTGAAAAAAGGAATCATTATCTTCAAACAGTCTGAAGTGACTTGTGTAAGTTAGAGAAGTGAGTTTCAATGACTCAGAAATGGTCAGACTGAGCCAAGGGACTAGAGCTATCCATGGTTGGTTGCCCATGTAAAATGAAAATGGCATCTCTAGTCCTCCTGGCTGAGACAATCACTTCTAGACCACATAAAGACCTACACAAGCACAGAAGTGTACACATACTCATTTCCAGAGCCTAAAGCATTCAGCTGAACCTTTTAAGTCTTCCAAATCTGCAAAATGATTTAATAAATTGGTACTGTTTTGACTTAGGGAGGAGGTAGGTAAAAAGTACAGGAAATTAGGTCCATTTTTATAAAAAGGAAGCTCTAGGCTATTTTGATAAAAGAACTAAATAAACTACAGAGATCATCCTAAGTCCCACTGGCATTTTCCAAACCCAAATTAATTATTTGGAGTTATAAAATGCATTTCATGGTAAGAAATTAATAATAATGATAGTAACAGATACCACTATATTGAGCACATTCTATGTGCAAGGCACTTTACAAATATCATCTGTATTCCTCATAACAACCTGTGCTAACAGTTTATATTTCAGATTTTTAAAAAGATTTATTTGAGAGAGAGAGAGAGAGAGAGAGAGAGAAAGCGAACACGTGTGTGAGTGGGAGGGAGGAGCAGAGGGAGAGAATCTCCAGCAGACTCCCTGCTGATCGCGGAGCCCAATGCAGGGCTTGATCCCAGGACCCGAAGATCATGACCAAGAGTTGGATGCCTAACCGACTGAGCCACTCAAGTAGTGCCTCTACATTTCAGATTAAAAAAAAAGTCTCAGAGAGACAAATGTGCCACAAATCAAGTAAATAACAGAACAGAGATATAAAACCAAGATATCTAAGAGCCCAGATTTTCAAATGGCAATAAAAGGTGGTAGAACATTTCTCCCTTTCCTAATCTCACTCTCTCCCCCACCCTCCCTTGTCTCTGTCCCCCTGCAACACCGGCATATAATCACATTTGTTGATCCTAATTGTAAGGACACCCCCTACACATACATTCATTACCAGAGAGGCAATATAATCTAGTGGGCTGATAGGGGTTTTACCAAACAAACCTGCATTTAAGTTCTGACTATAACCATTTACTGCAAGACTTCAGTGGTACAAAATATTTGTTGGACCTCAATTTCCCATTAAATAAGGTTAAATTAAATAAATGTACTCATTGCCTAGTACAAAGACACTTGCTATATTTGTTGCCCGTCCCCTTGCTCTTTTGATAGCTTAAAGACGAAAAGATGAAGAAAAGCACTCTACCTATATTACATTATAGGTAAGGTTAGAACTTCCCTTAGTAAAGATGGAGGTGGTTCTAGTGACCTATAAAACACACATATGATTAAGGAAAATTGCCAACAACTTTGTGGCATCTAACTACGATTTTTATCTATAAAATGTAAGAGAATAATATATAATGGTCACATGGGATTTAGTCTAGAAAAGCAAGGTTGGTTCAACATTCATAACTCAAGCAACGCCACTGACAATATCAACAAAGGAAGAAAATCCATGCAATTTTTATATAGATGCAGAAAAAGTATGACATTTGTTGAACAGCCATTCATGATTTTTTAAAAATACTCAGTTAACTAGAAATGAAAGGTAACTTCCTCAGCCTAATAAAAAACATCTATGAAAAAACTTATAGGGTCGCCTGGGTGGCTCAGTTGGTTAAGCGTCTGCCTTTGGCTCAGGTCATGATGGGATTGAGTCCCACACTGGGCTCCTTGCTCAGTGGGGGAGTCTGCTTCTCCCTCTGCCTGCCGCTTCTCCCTCTGCCTGCCGCTTCCCCTGCTTGTGCTCTCTCTTTCTGACAAATAAACGAATAAAATCTTTAAAAAAAAAAGAAAAGAAAAGAAAAAACCTACAGCTACCTCCTACTTAATGGTGTTAAGATTGAATGATTTCCCTCTAAGATCAGGAACAATGTAGCAACCACACTTAGACCACTTATATTCAACATCATACTGTATAGAAGTACTAGCTAATGCAGCAAGGCACATAAAAAAATATAGATAAAATTGGAGAGGAAAAACAAAACCGTCTTTACTCACAGAAAACATAACAATCTAAAAAAATCCAAAAGAACCTACAAAAAACTACTAGATCTAGTAAGTGACATTACCAAGGTTGGAAAATATAAGATCACTATACAAAACTGAATTTTGTTTTTATACATAGCAGTGAATAAATGGGGACTGAAGTTTTTAAAAGCACCATTTGCTATATAGCACCAATAAAAGATGCAATACTCCAGGATCAATGTAACAAAGTACTGTAAGATTTATATGTTGAAAACTACAAAAAACATTGATGAGAGAAATCAAGGGGCACCTGGGTGGCTCAGTCGTTAAGCATCTGCCTTTGGCTCAGGTCATGATCCCAGGGTCCTGGGATCAAGCCCTGCATTGGGCTCCCTGCTCCACGGGAAGCCTGCTTCTCCCTCTCCCACTCCCCCTGCTTGTATTCCCTCTCTCGCTGTGTATCTCTGTCAAATAAATAAATAAAATCTTAAAAAAAAAAGAAATCAAGATACAAGTAGTTAGTTACATGTTCATGGATCAGAGGACTCAATATTATCAATATTAAAATGCTCTCCAAAATTCATCTATAGATTCAATTCAACTCCAACTCAGTATTCAACACTCAGTAAAACCCAAGCAACCTTCTTTTTTAAGAAATTTACAAGGTGATTCTAAAAGTTATATGGAAAAACAAATAATCTAGGACAACCAAAGCAGTTTTGAAAAAGAAGAAAGTTGGAGGACTCAAACACACTGATTTCAAGACTATTAAGCTACCACTATTCAAAACACTGTGATATTGGCAAAAGAATAAACACATAGATCAATGGAGCAGAGTAGACAGTCCAGAAATTGATCCACCCATAGTCAATTGATTTTTGACAAAAATGCCAATTTAATTCAATAGACAAAGGACAGTCTTAGTCTTTCAATAAATAATGATGGAACAATGGGGTATATTTATATTTCAGTGAACCTCAACCCAAACCTCACTCTATACATGCAACTTGAAATTGATCATAGACTAAAATGTAAACCCTAAAGCTAAAAAACTTCTAGAAAAAAACTGAAGCAAATCTTCATGATCTTACATCTGGTAATTATGTATAGGACAGAAGAAACATGAATCATAAAAGAAAAAAATTGATCATTTGAATTTCATCAAAATTTACAACTTTTGCTCTCTGAAAGATAGTAAGAAAATAAAAAAGAAAACAGACAAGCCAGACTGGGAAAAATATTTGGAAAACAAATGTGATAAAGGGCTGATAACCAGAATATATAAAGAACCCTTAAAACTGTTAAAAAAAACTTACCCAATTAAAAACAATTAATAGACACTTGCTCAAAATCATTAGTCATTAGGAAAAATGTGGAATAAAATTACAAAAAGATATCACTAGCTATCTACTACAATGTCTAAAATTGAAATAGATATACAATAACGATGGTGTCAAGGATATGGAGCAACTGGAACCTTACATTGCTGATAGGAATCAGCAACAGTACAGTTTGACATTTCCTTATAAAGTTAAAAACACACTTTCTAAAACCCAGGGATCCCACTCCTTGGTATTTACCTAAGAGAAATAAAGACATATATCCACATAAAAACCTGAATATAAATGTTTATAGCAACTTTATTCATAATATAAAAAATTTAAATTATCCAAACGTCCATCATGGTGAATGGATAAACAAATTTTGATACATTCATATAATGGAATTCTACTCAGCAATAAAAGGCAGCAAACTATGGATAATTGCAACAACATGGATGACTCAAAAGCATTATGTTAGGTGCACCTGGGTGGCTCAGTTGGTTAAGTGTCCAGCTTTTTTTTTAAGTGTCCAACTCTTGATTTCAGCTCAGGTCATGATCTCAGAGTCATGGGATCGAGCCCCATGTTGGGCTCCATGCTCAGCAGAGAGTTGGCTTAGGATTTTTCTCTTTCCCTCTCCCTCTGCCTCTGCCCCTCCCCTTGCTCATGCTTGCTCGCTCTCTCAATAAATAAAATCTTTTATAAAAAAGCATTATGTTAAGTGAAATAAGCAAACTCAAAGACTACACATTTTGATCCCATTTATATGAAATTCTAGAAATGACAAAACTATTATAGAGACAGAAATAAGAGCGGTAGTTGGCCATATAGGGAGGGAGTTAACTACAAAGGAGCATGAAGGAATATTTTGGGTGACAGAAAATTCTATTATCTTGATTTCAGTGGCGGCACAACCTATAGAATTTTGTGAAAATTCATAGATTCTAAATACCTAAAAAGGGTGAATTTTACTGTATGTAAATTATGCCTCAATAAGCCAGAAAAATGAAACAAAAATGCATACCACCTCAGAAATGGCCATCTATTTTAGGCAGAGATCTACAACTAGTCAGAATGAAAAGTGCTGAGTTTTGATCATAAGTTTAAGAATCATGATTAAAGGACAGAAAGACAGGGAAGGCTCACAAGGATCATGACAGTTTTGTCTGTGTCTCTTTCACTGCTCATTGATACAGTTATGTAAAAAAGGGCTCGGTTAGGAAGTTGATTAATGCATAATTTAGGACCAAAATACCCCATTTGCTATTTATTTGAAACAAATCAATTAAAATGATAAATGGCCACTAACTGTCCTTACCAATTGCTTGAGTTTGTAGATGACTCACTTAAAACGACTGCTTGAGGAGACAGGAATGTTAAAGTACTAATTTTCTTCATTTTACAACTGTTCTGATTTACAAGAGCAGGGAAGAAGCATTTTCATTCTATGCAATTTCTTTGTCTTGATTAGAATTTTTTAGACTCACAGAAGCTTATCTTGGCAGCAAAGGCTGCAGGGTGCAAGAAGGTGAAGAGTTGCCCCAAACCCCTCAAAGGGCCTTTCTCCCTGTTTGGCAAGTTATTCAGTGATAGTTGCAGGCAGGTGTCTATTAGTGGATAAACCAGTGTGCAAGGTCCTGGGTTTGCAGGGAGCTCCTGTCAAAACAGTGGTAGGAGTCTTGTAAGTAAGCATTCTCAGAGCCCAAGACAGACCTAAACTGAAAAATAAACTGCTGGTGGTTACAAGCTACTCTAGACCAGGAAATGATCTCTGTCTTCAGCCTTACCCCAGAGCCTGTGCCAGAATGGGCAGCCAGGAAATATTTGTTGGATGAACAAATGAGTGAAGAAATGATTTATTCCTCCTTGTACACCATTTTCTTTCAGCTCTCAGTGCCCCAGAGTTCACCAAGAAGACAAGACTGGCAGTCGATCCAGGTAGCAGGAACAGCATATATGACAGAAAGGTAAGTAAGCACGATATAGCCAGGAAACTGCATGAAGTTCTGGGGCACTGAGAATCTGGTGAAAATGGTGTAGATGAGACCAGAGGTAGGCATGAACCAGAAAGGGTGAGGTTTTGTAAGGTGTGCCAAAGAGTTAGATGTCAGTTTGAAGGGGAGACAATGTGAAGCCTATTAACAGAGGGGTAACAAACCAATATTTGCATTTAGAAAGATTATTCTAAGGGCAAGTCAAGGATAGACAGAGGCAGAAGGTAGAAGCAGAGGGATTCCCCCCATTTTCTTTTTTACGTAGTTGAAAAACTGGTGGTGGACTAGAAAGATGGTATTAATTGAGGCAGCAGAAAGAGGCCCTTCACAAACTAAACCTTCAGTCATGCAGAAGAAATGACCTATTCTCCTACTCATGGTATATCTCTAGTTAGTGATTGCGATTGCTTATTTCTCTATACCCCACTAGAGTAGCATTTCCCGAAGGACAGGAATGGTGATACACACACACACACACACACACACACACACACACACACACTTAACTTCCAGTGCTTGGCTAACAATAGATGTTTTAGTAACTGTGTTGGCTGACTGAATGAGTAAATGAATGAATTGATAGTTTGGGCCCAAGAAACCATTAGAGAGCTTCTGTAAAATGTCACCAATGGGTTATTTTGGAAGTTGATAAGCTACCCATTACATGGAAAGTTGAACAGGATACCTTTGGAAGTCTCTTCCAATGTAAGGATTTTAGGATTCAAGGCCACTCCCCTGTGAAAGTAACAAATGGTTGAAAAGGGGCTATGTGAGATGTTCTAAAAGAAAGCTAAAAAACTGGTCCAGTGAAAAATGTCAAGGGGTGAGTTCAGGAAATAACTAAAACAGCTAAAAGCTGACAGATTTTTTTTTAGGGTGCCTGGGTGGCTCAGTCGGTTAAGAATCTGCCTTTGGCTCGGGTCATGATCTCAGGGTCCTGGGATCAAGCCTCATGTTGTCGGGCTCTTGGCTCAGCGGGGGGTCTGCTTCTCCCTCTCCCTCTGCACCTCCCCCTGCTCATCTCTCTCTCAAATAAATAAAAATCTTAAAATAAAATAAAAGCTGACAGATTTTTTTTAATAAAAGTCCTAGAGAAAGAAAACAACTGATTGTCATAATTAAGCTTCTGAAGGCAGGCAGTATGGTACACATCAGGCCCCTCCATATTAAAGGGAGGGAATATCAGGTGCTTGGAGCGTAAACCCAGAAGCAAGATCTAGAAGGAAATCAAAGTAGATAGGAGTGCCTAATCAGAAAAGGAGAGCAGGCAGCAATAGGCAGAGGTCCACGTAGGTGAGCAGTGAGCACCAGGATACTAAGCAAGGAGAAAGCAGACAGAAGACGACAACAGGGAAAATATGGTAAAAAGCAATTAGTCAGTAAGCATCAACATCACCATCAATGTTCAGCGAAGTCCCAATGACAGGCATGGGTCTAGGCAAAGCTTAAGTTCCCAAGAGGCCTGGCTAAAAGAAAGCACATTCCTACCCTGGGGTACCAAGCACTGTACCCAGATTAGGACTTCATAGCGGTGAAAGAGAAGAGGGCCCAGTTTCTGGCACAGAAATACAAATCCACTCTTAATCACAAGGAACTAATAAGCAAGACAAGTCTTATAAAAACCTAAGCACACAAAGTCAGAATGAGACTAGCAGACATGCTGACCTGCTGAGCTAAGCAGCTTAAGGTTCCTGAAATTGTCCCCAACTCAGGACAGGCTGGGGCCCAAAGCCTGGTTCAGGGCTGACCTGTCCCAACTCTGTCCACCCGAGAGCTGTGAAGACATGGAAGTCAGCAGGGATCAGAGCCTTCCCAACATCAGACAGCATGAAGGCCATGAGCAGAAAATACCAATGAAAGAGACAGTAAGGAAGAGTAATACAGAATTCCGATTATAGACATCTCTTCTCTGTCCACTTTCTCCACCCACCACACTTCCCTAATCCAGAATACATTTTTTTTAAAGATTTTATTTATTTACTTGACAGGGCAAGAGAGAGAGAGCATGAGTAGGCAGAGCAACAGGCAGAGGGAGAGGGAGAAGCAGGCTCTCCACTGAGCAGGAAGCCCGATGTGGGACTCGATCCCAGCACCCTGGGATCATGACCTGAGCCGAAGGCAGACGCTTTAACCAACTGAGCCACCCAGGCTCTCCCAGAATACATTTCTTAAAAAGCTCTATGGCCCATAGCTATTACCCGGAAATCTATTCATTTTTATATTTGTGGCCATACCTAGAAAAAATAATTATTAGCCATCAGTTCCTTGGTCAGGACCCATGTCCCCAACTGCACATACAATGTTTTGTGGGAAGATCAGATTCCCACTACATTTTTCTGTAATGTACCATATCATGATCATGGATGATCATGAATGTATAATTAAGGTGACAGTCCATATTGCTACTCTTATTTCCCATTCCGAAACTCAGACTTACATGTTCTTAAGGGGTTTAAGCAATGCTCTGGCCTATCTACTCTCACTGTAAAGATGAAAGTCTGAGGGCCACTGAGGAAAGTTACATAAAAAACTACGTCAAAAATTGCACAACAAACTAATGGCAGAGCCAGCAATACTATCCAGATGCCTTTGCTCCTTCCATGTTTGCCGTGTCAACAAAACCTGGTAGAGATGCCAGTCATTAGGAAGCAAAACTGAGTTAAATGCATTCACTTCTAATTTTTAACCCTTCCCACTGAGCTCACACATAGCCCAACAGAAAATCTCTTTCCATCTGCAGACATTCTTTGATACACTGACAGAATGGAAATCCACTAGAGGTTACACAATTTAGATTATCCAACTCGAAAGCAAGAGAAAGCCTCAAGCAACACCATCTGATTAAGAGATTTTGCTGCTTTGGAGAATTAATCAAATTCATCCTAGAGGCTCATCTGCTGCATGACACACTCATTCCTTGATATCGACACTCCCTAACAAATTTCAACACAAGATGTGCTGGTGACTTCTTTTCCTAGTACTTTCTGATCTTCATCTGTTACTATGACTAGCATTTGAAGAAATGTAAACAAGCAGGAGGTTGCTTGATCCCTAATATCTATATAATCCTTTGTACTTACATGAAAAGCTGGGGAGATAGAAAGGGTCTCATTTACAGGTATACTTGTCACTTATTTCTGAATATAAAATAAATGAAAAGAGAAGGTGAGAAAGTCTAATAACTGGCAAATCATGAATAACTGAGTTGCTGTAACATTTGAAGAATGTGACTTAAATTATTTAACCATACTCATCTGTAATCAAATAAGAATTTTGTTGAAAAACTTGGTATATTTAGAAAAGCTAAACAAATATACAGGGCACACCAAAAACTTAATCTTGACCAGCTTTCGTTACCTACAAAGTATAGGCTGTTCCTTAGGTATGGTTTATTTTTCCAATGAGTGGGCCTTGAATAAAAAACCCAAAATTCACCTAAAACCACATTTTCTTTAACTCACAATAACTTCTGTTGAGTAAATAAGTGAAATGAACCACATTAATCTCCAGAATCACCGAGGTAAGAAAATCAATAAAAACCTCTGTTTTAAAAAAGAATATCTTTACAGTGAAGAAACTTGACAAACACTGCCCCAGCCAGGTGATCAAGTTCATACCATCAGTGGTAAGTCATGCTGATACTATACATGGTGGATATGATGCGAGGAGAACAGCCCTTTACTTCTCTAGTCTTCTTCCTAAAAAGCCATAACCCATGTCTTACCTTGAGGAAAACATTAGACAAATCTTAACTGAGGGATATTCTACAAAATCCCTAATCACTACTCTTCAAAACTGTCAATGTCATCAAAACCAAGGGAAGTCTGAGAAACCGTCACAGCTAAGAGGAGCCTAAGGAGACGTGATGACTAAATACAATATGGTATCCTAGATGCGATCCTGGAACAGAAAAAGGGTATTAGGGACAAGCTAAAGAGAAAAGAAAGAAAGTAGGGACTTTAGATAATATCAATATTGGTTCATTAATTGTGACAAATGTACTGAACTGATGTAAGATACAGGGAAATGGGGTGTGGGGCATACAAGCAAACTCCCTGTACCATCTGCAAATTTCCTGTAAATCTAAAACTATTCTCAAATGAAAAGTTTACTAACAGAAGTTAAAAACAAATTTTGAAAATGAGTACTGGAGGGGCGCCTGGGTGACTCAGTCGTTGAGTGTCTGCCTTCAGTTCAGGTCATGATCCCAGGGTCCTGGGATTGAGCCCCACATTGAGCTCCTTGCTCAGCGGGGAGCCTGCTTCTCCCTCTGCCTCTGCCTGCCACTCCCCCTGCTTGTGCTCTCTGTCAAATAAATAAATAAAATCTTTAAAAAAATAAATGAGTACCGGATTCTTAAATGTAGTGAATAGCTATGATATATAAAAGATATTAGACAGTGACACTGAGCAATCAAGAGTGTAAACTTAAATATTCTTTAGCTCTCTCTCCCTTTTTGGCATCTCTCTCAAATTCAGGGAGTCCTCTTAGACCCTATTAGCATTAATAAATACATGCAGCAAAAAAAAAAATCTCCAATTTTTTTCTATTTGCCTTACGGCAAATGTGTTGTTTTCGGTTATATGAAATATATCTAATCATACTGAGGCATTCTGCTCGTTTTTTCCTCTACTGAGGAGTCAAACTAGCACCCCAAAACTATTAATAATGTACTAAAGGTTAACTTCAGCAAAAAGCTAATTGTTTACTTTCTGTGTGCTTTCCTTCTGGAACCATCTTTCTGAGAAGTGCTTTAAGTGTCTGTCAGAAGCCAAGAACGTGAATTAGGGATTGGTGGGGAAAGAGGGAGTGAGGCTGCTGCAGGCCATGTTCCCATGTAGCTGACCCTGGTCATCTGTCTTTGAGCAAGTATTATCACTTGCTTGAATTCCTTCTCCATCATCCTTTGCTCCCTCTGAATCTGGTGATTTCTAGTAATGAACTTTGTTTATGACACATGCTGTATATTATTTGGTTTGAAGAAGCTTTGTGTTTATGTGAAGTAAAGCAATGTTCTTTTTCAAAGCTCTCAGTTCTTAAAATATCGGGACTTGCAAAAAGCACATTCAGGGTTGTTATTATCCCTTCAGATCAATAGCTCAGTCACTGCTATGAGATATTAAAAAAGGAGTTAGGGGAAGACAAGCAGATCTTTAGAGTTGCATCTATTCTGGCAAAAGAAGCACAGTGGAGAGGCACAAACATATTAAAGACCCTTTTAGCAAGTGAGTTCCTGCCAAGCAAACAAATGCTGGGCCACTCTACCTACCTAAGTGTTTTCACAGTGGTTTTAGCTAGCCAGCAACTGAATTCTAGGCACAGCTACAGGCAGACAGAGGTGTGGAGGTTGAGGAATGAGAGTGGATGTGGGCAACAGCTGGACACGGGAACATTTGCAAAACACATGAACTAACTGCCCCCAGCACAAATATTCATAAAAATACTCGTTAATTTCACATCCCTTCGCCAACTGAATACATTTCACAATTTAAATAAGCATTTGAAATATGTCAGTTGCATATACCTGTCTCTGATTAAAGTAAAACTTAAAGATACCACAAAACAATGGAGGAGATTCCACTCAGTAAGAAAGATGTTATCTGGAATCTCACATTTAAAAAACAATCTCTTGGGGCGCCTGACTGGCTCAGTCAGTAGAGCATGTGACTGTTGATCTCAGGGTCATGAGTTCGAGCCCCAAGTTGGGGGGGGTAGAGTTTACTTTAAAAAAAATCTCTTAGGGGGCGCCTGGGTGATGCAGTCGGTTAAGTGGTGGACTCTTGGTTTTGGCACAGGTCACAATCTCAGAGTTGTGAGATTGAACCCCACATGCCCTGCATCCCCCAAGTCGAGCTCTGCGCTTTGCCGGGAGTCTGCTTGAGATTCTCTCTGCCCCTCCCGCTCATGCTCTCTCAAATAAATTTTTTAAAAAAATCTCTCAGAATATACTTAGTGTCTTATTTCCAAAGAGTTCAGTATAGAAAGGAGAAAAAATAGCTTTACAGTGGCAGAACCTGGTAAACACTGCTTTAGACAAGTGATTTAAGGTCAACACCAACAGTGATTATGTTGAGGATATGTACTCTTTGTATAGTGTGATGAAAATGGCACTTAACCTACCTCTCCAATCTTCCTCCCAAAACTCAATAGCCCCAGTCTAATCATAAGGAAAACAGTCAAATCCTAGTTGACGGACATAGTACAAAATACCTGACCAGTACTGCTCAAAACTGTCAACATCATCTAAACCAAGGGAAGTCTAAGAAAGTGTCACAGAGGGCGCCTGGGTGGCTCAGTTGGTTGGGCAACTGCCTTCGGCTCAGGTCATGACCCTGGAGTCCCGGGATCGAGTCCCACGTCGGGCTCCCTGCTCAGCGGGGAGTCTGCTTCTCCCTCTGACCCTCTTCCCTCTCGTGCTCTCTCTCTCTCATTCTCTCTCTCTCAAATAAATAAATAAAATCTTTAAAAAAAATGTGTCACAGCCACAAGGAGTCTAAGGAGAAATGGTAACTAAACATGATGTGGTATCCTGGATAGGATCCTAGTACAGAAAGATATTAATGGAAAACTGAGGAAATATAAAGTATGGGCTTTAGTTAATAATATATCTGTATTAGTTCATTAATTGTGACAAATTGGGAAACTGCATGTGGGATATATGAAAACTCTACTACCTAATCAACTTCTGCAAATCTACAACTATTCTAAAAACTAAAAGTTTTCAAAACTATTTTAAAAATCTTTTCTTGGTTATCTCCCATCCCCATTCAAATCTTGTACTTCTAACCAATTATCAGAAAGATAATCAGTGAGCCTTGGACACCTGCTGTGTGAGAAAAAAACCTGAAATTAATTTTCAATGGATCGCTTAATAGTGATTCCCACTAGGTGGGAATGGTTTGTTAAAATAGTGGCCTGGAGTCAAACAAGAAGCAAATTTAAAAGGCAAGGGGCACTTGGGTGGCTCAGTCGGTGAAGCATCTGCCTTCGGCTCAGGTCATGATCTCAGGGTCCTGGGACTAAGTCCCATATTGGGCTCCACACTCAGTGGGGAGTCTGCTTCACCGTCTCCCTCTGCCCCACCCCCAGCTTGGGCGCACATGCTCTCTCTCTCTCTCTCTCAAATAAAATCTTAAAAAAAATAAAGTCAAAATCGAGGATGAGTGACCTTTAAAAATGCAGTCAATCCATCAGCCCCAAAATCTAAACATAGCCAAGAATATGCACATCCAAACCTTGCTAATACTTCAAAATGCTTTAAATGTCTAGAAACTACAACACCCTAAGCTTTAGCAAAAAATACTTCTGAACGTGTATAACATTAAACATAAAACAATTTCAAAAACAGAGCCCCAACAGGGGAATCGTGGGCATTATCAGTTTTACGATCATTTAAAAGTAGTTTATGGCCTATTGTTGGTCAGAAACAATGTAACTTAATTTCAAAATTGGTTTAAAACAGCACTTTCTATTTTATTTAGCCAGAGTCCATCTTTAGTTAATATACTTATAGAACACTGGTTCTCAAACATTATTATGCATCAGCATCATCTGGAGGGTTTTTTGAAACAAGGGTTACCAGGCCCCCCACCCCAGAGGTGGTGATGCATCAGGTCTGAATCAGAGGCCTCACAACAACTACATTTCTGACAGCTCCCACCGTGAACTGCTGTCTTTTGTCAACATTCCAACATTAGAAAACCTGTGATCCTAAATAAAATCCAAAACCAAACTGAAATGATTTGGGAATTTTCTGCTCTTTTTCTTTGGCAACAAGTATTTTTTGAGCGTTTATTCCAGTGCCAGCATTACCCTAGACACTGACTCTAGATTTAGAAGGCAAATAAGTATAACCACACATGTCCTCTTAGATCTGGTTCTACAGGAGGAGGCAGCTAATAACCAGTTCCAAGACTCATTATTAATCACAACTGCAGAAAGACAAGGGGCTATGCACCCTGTGAGACTGGGTGACCTGACCCCGGAGGCGGTAAGGGAAGGCTTCCTTTATGAAGTGATGCTTGAGCTTAGTTCTGAAGGAGGAATACAAATGGGGTCTTTGGGAAGAGGGTTCCACACAGTAGGAGCAGTGTGCAGTAGGAGAACAGAACCCTGAGGGAAGGCTGGTGTGACTACGATGCACAAGAAAGAGTCAGAGGTCAGAGATTTGCACAGGCAGGCAGAGCCTGGCAGGCCTGATAAGAAGGAGCTTTAATCTCGGGGTGCCTGGGTGGCTCAGATGGTTAAGCATCTGCCTTCGGCTCAGGTCACGATCCCAGGGTCCTGGAATCGAGCCCCGCATCGGGCTCCCTGCTTGGTGGGAAGCCTGCTTCTTCCTCTCCCTCTACTGTTCCCCCTGCTTGTGCTCTCTTGCTCTGTCAAAAAAAAAAAAAAAAGGAGTTTAAATCTCACCCTAAGTGTGAGGGGAGCCACAAGGGAGTCTTAACATGAAAATGACTTTAATATAAGTTTTAAAAAATCAGTCTAGCTGCTTTGCAGAGATGGGTTAAGAATGGCAAGAGTGGATCTGAAAAATATTCAGGAGGCATAGTGTTGGAATTTGGTGATGTACTGCATAACATGGAATGAGGGAGAGAAGAATCAAGGGTAACTTCGACTGTATCATATGCTGTGAAGTGATCAGTTCTTTTCCAATCTGACTTGCGTTTTTCTCTGTGCCTAGGAAGAGACAACTCACAAAAATAAACAGTAGGATGACAGATCAGATGCTTTCCTTTTCCAAGAAGGGAAAATTCCTTTTGAGAGCATTCTATATCAAGCTCAAAGTGAACCTTATTGTCTCCTTTCACTATTGTGGAAGCAAAGACCGACAGGGTTACTCCTCACATTTAGAAGAGCATTTAATTTTTACCTTTTTGCATGGCATTTATTACTTTTTGCCTTGTATTTTTGTTACATATTCTACGTACCTCATTCTCTTTTTCTAAACTTTAAGTTCTCTAATGAAAGACAATAATTACTACAACAATAAGAAATTCCAGAGACAATCTATGTACTGAAACCTAGGGGTGCTGGATGTGGGAAGGAGATTAGAGAAAAAATAGACAGAAAACCCTTTTGTCCCATTAACGAAATGGGTTGTCCTTTAAAAATGGTGCACAGGAGTAGAAAAAGGTGCTCATTATGTATTTTACATTGAAATATACTTAAATCAGCACTGGAATATAATGAAAGAACACAGCGAAGGGTTGTAAAGCATTGCTTTCTGTAGCTGGAAGAGCAACATCCTTTGGATGACCAAGGGGGAACACGGAAAATACTTCCATTCTTTTTAATGTCACCACATCCTTAAACCTGGACTGACAACAGCTGACTAAAATTCATGAGAGTTCTACAGCCGACTCAGACCATAAATAATTCTTACTCTTAGAAAACCCCCCCCTCCGCAAAGCCCCCCCATAAAACAAGTATGTGCAACACTCTGAACTGAGTGTTGCAAAGGGTTCCTTCTTTCTCAGGGAGCTAAGCTTACCATCTTTTGAAGAGTCAAGACAAAATCCCGTAACCCAAAATCTGTGACAAATGTCTCAGTCCAGGTCCCAGCATTATAACCCATCAATCCAGCATTCATTGGTTAAGACCTTCTTTTATTGCTTTCTCTAAGTGAAATTGGCATAATGGTGCCTTTCCACTAACTACTTTCAGATAAGGTCTAAGGTTCGAGCATGTTAAAACCAGAAAAACCAACTCAGAATGGTTTTTCTTGCTCACAGACTTCATTCAGGGCTTTGTTCAAATGGCACCTTCTCAGTGAGGCTTTCCTTCGTCACCCTGTGGAAAACTGCAACCTCTGCCACCTGATCCTATCTTCCCTTCCCTGCTTCATTTTCCCTTCATCACTCATCACCCGCATACAAGATATTCCATCATTTATCTTGTTTATTGTCTGTTTCCCTGATTGTCCTCTCCTCCCAAATCTGTTCTTCCATTCTTCCTGAGCACCTGGGTTTTCAGGTAGAAACTACATTTTGTGTCTCCCTTGCAGCCAGGGTGGGCTGTATGAAAAGATTTCTCCAAAGGTATGTGTGTAATAGTGATGTGTGAAACTTCACTGGTCATTTTCATAAAGAAGTTTGCACAGAACCCCCTCTTTCCTTCTGGCTGGCTGGAACTTGCAAATCAACTGCTGAGGAAGGTAAAACTGCCCCACTAGCCTGGGACCCTGAATAACCTCACGGAACAGAGACTGTCTCTTTGCTCCAGGTTACTACACCGGGGAAACAAATGCTTCCCTTTTCTGGCCACTGCATTTTGGAGCTCTCTGTTAGATCAGCTTACCCTTTGCCCTAACACTACCTCCCCCCACATTAAAATGTAAGGTCAGGGGCACGTGGCTGGCTCAGTCAGTAGAGTGTGTGACTCTTGATCTCGGGGTCGTGAGTTTGAACCCCACATTGGGGGAAGAGATTACATAAAAAAACAAAATCTTAAAAAAAAAAAAGTAAGGTCCATGGGGGCAGATGTTTTTGTCTGTCTTGCTCACCAGTTCATCACGAGCTAGTAGAATAGTGCCTGACACTTAGTAGAGTACTCAATAAATATTTATGAATTTATTATTAAACAGACTTTATTGTCACTACCCCTCCACATCTCCCAATCACCTTTATGGCTTCAAGAAGTCCAGATTACAAGATTCAAATTGTTCCCAAGACAGTGACCCAGAAGTTCCTATACCCCATTCGCTTCCATGTCCCCATTCCGCCCCTGAGTGTGCCCTTTAGCCCCATGAGCCTCCTTTCAGTTTCCCAATGTGCCAGGCTCTTGCCCAACTCCGGGCCTCTGAACAAGCTGGTTCCAGTATCTACTCCAAGTAGTCCCTCATTCCTTCAATTATCTGTTTAAATGTTATCTCCTCAGGTGGAACTTGTTGGCTACTCTTATCAAAAACAGACCCTATTTCTGTTTCTATTTATTTTACTCACAACTTATGAATATGAGTAAGTATAATATTTGTTGGCTTATTTTTAAATTGTAAAATAGATTATAACCTCCATAAGGACACGGACCACTTCTCTTACCACTTGGTTCCTGGTGCTTAGCATAGCGCCGGGCAGGTGAGAAGTCAATAAAGGGGTGAATGAATGAATGCACTAAAGATGACTGAGTGTTTTTAAATATTTTGAGGTAGACACGAGTTAAAGCATATGTAGCTCTCCATAAATGCAGTCTTCAAATGTCCTTGACTACCAGCCTGACAATAATGTAGGTTTCTGTTTATGGGAATATAAACTAATGCACGTTCTGGTACACCTTTAAGTGTTAGAAAAATCATCATTCTTCCCTTCCACTTTGAGTTTTTAGCTGCTAACGACCAGGTGGAATTTGAAATGACTCCTATTGGTATGATGGACCAAGAGCAGCTTTTACCAGGATATCAAACTCAAACACACACACACACACACACACACACACGAATATAACTGGAAAAATCTGAGTAAGATTGGTGGCTATTATCAATGTCAACACTCTGGTTTTGACATTATACTGGTTCTGAAAGATGTTACCTTTGGGAGAAACTGGGTAAAGGGTACACGAGGGCCCTCTATGATTTCTTACAACTGCATGGATAGCTACAATTATCTCAGCACAAATTTCAATTTCAAAATGCCGCTTCAACATAGAAATTCTAGGATGCTGCAGAATTCAACTGGTTACGTTTCTGAAGAAAACCGGAAGGAAGAGGGTGGGGAAATGAGTGAAAGAGAAGTAGAAGTGAACATGAAACTTCACAATGGGAAAGATTACTACATTACACTGCACTCTCTGAAAATATAAGCACATATCCTCACCGTCTACTTCAGGTCACAAGGTCAAAGAGTAAAAGTTTGTTAAAGAAAACCTAGTTCAAGCCCCTGCATTTTAAAGGTCTGAAAAATGAGGCTCAAAAAATAACTTGCTAAACTTGAAAACTTTTAGGAAAAAAAGGAGACTAGCTTTCCAATTTTGGCATAGTCAAGGATTACGTAAACAAGATAAATAAAGCACTAACTTGTAAAGAGACTGAAATTTTAACTACGTTAAAATTAACCTGTTTATTAAAAGACACCAAACAAAATAGTAAAAGGACAAGTCACCAACTGAGACAATATCTGCAACAAATATAACTGACAAAGGATTGATATCCTGAATATAAAAAGGATTCATAGGGGCACCTGGGTGGCTCAGAAGGTTAAGCGTCTGCTTTCAGCTCAATGTCCGCTTTCAGCTCAATGTCCGGCTCCCAGCTCAGCAGGGAGTCTGCTTCTCCCTTACCCTCTACCTCTCCCCCTGCTTGTGCTCTGTCTCTGTCTCTCTCTCTCTCAAATGAATAAATACTTAAAAAAAAAAGGATTCATAATTATCAGTCAGTCCGAAAAAGATAAACAACCCAATAGGAAACAGTCAAAAGACATAAATATTTCAGAAGGGAAACATAAATGGTCCATAAACATATGCAAAGATGCTTAACTTCATTAGTCATCAGAGAATTGGCAAATAATAAAGTCAAACAATACCACGTGTCGAAAAATATGAAGAAATAGGAATTCATACATTGTTAATGGGAGTGCATATTGGTAAAACCACTTGAGAGGGTAATTTTACTTCTTCTTGTACAGCTGCACATTTCTGGACCTGTCATTAAGTGTGCATGTCTTCTTATATTTATGCCCAAGTGTATGTGTTTGCATGTGTATATGTGTAGCCTATACATACACATACACGGACTCACAGGGTTTCCATTATAAATATACACCAAAAGACACATATTTTCTGATCGTAAGAGGAAAAAAAACACTTGCAAACAACTTAAAGGTCCACTGACAGAAGAATGAATAAATTCTGGTATATTTCCAAATGAGTATTATTCTGTAGTGACATTGAATGAAACATAGCTACATAAAACCTTATAAGGAATCACAGAAATACAATACTGAGTAAGAAAAAAACAGTATACCATTTCCATAAAGCTCAAATTAAGAAAACAAAACAATGTATTATCAAGGTTTGCATACACTAAGTGTTAAATCCATTTTTTAAAGCGATGGAATGACTCCTAGAAATAGTTAATTGTTAGAGTAGAGGGGAGGCAGGAGGATGTGGAGGGGAGACAGGGGGATGAGACAATAAGGTAACACAGAGCTAGACAGAATTATATTGGTAATGGTCTCATTCTCAAGTTAGGTGTTAGGTATACAGGTATTCATTTTATTATTATGCATGTATTTCACATATATTCTGTATGCACCAAATATTACATTTTACAAAGATAATTTCTTTAATATGGAAGTGATTTTCCTAAGGCTATACTGCTGGTGAATGGAGGCACCAGAACAGAAGTTTCCAGCCCCATACCTCAGAAAACTTCCACAATGCTAGCTGTATATTGGGAACTTAAGAGACAACTGTTGATGCAACATGAATTTCATGACTACTTAAATTTTTAATTCCAAACATGTATTCTATAAATCCATTAATGTCTTTTAACTGATTTCATTGCTTTCATTATTTTGATTACATTGCTTTCATTAGTATCTTTAGTAAGTCATATGTAATATGTCTAAATATGCACAAGAATTTTTAATTGCACTGCCTTATATTTCAAAACAGGGATATATATTCTACTGATACTTTCCATTAAGGTCTAGGGTCTAACCTAAATAAAGAAATGATTATGATTTTTAAAATAGATTTATAGAACTCCATTTCATGAAACTGCTCCCTTGCCATGGCTATTATCCTCTGGTTGAATCACTGGCTGTAATAGACACACCAAGCACCGAATTCTACTCCACTATACTACTGGTTCTAAAATTTATACATACGAATTGTCTACTTACTGCACCCTACTGTCTCTTAGCAGCTGCCACTCAGCCAATCCAAGGGCTGCCTGTCTATCTACTACTGTGCAGCTAATTGTGTTCATGAGTACACACGAATAAGAGTGTCCTTGGGAAATAATGTCAAGTGGCCACTAGCAAAAAAGACAGGGGTGCTGCTCCCCAGGAAGCCTGCCCATATTTTAGCATCACCAAAAATGCTCTCCTCCATTTGGAGCTGTTAGCTAAAGGTTAATATCATCAGAGTTGAGTTTAATTCTAGAACATAGTACTAACAAAGGCATAGGTCTACATTTGATCCCTATTCAGGTCATTGTAAAACCAAAAAGTACAACCACTATTAAAAGCTAATGAGCAGCACGAACAGCCTAAAATTTGTCATTGTTCCCATTCAAAGTATAGACAATTTAGTCTACACTCATTAAAGAAAACTAAAGTTTGGGGTAGAGTATAGTCAAATGAACAATCAAGGATGGAGACCTGAGGAATAACACTGATAAACAACCCAATGGAAAACATTAAAAAAAATGCACTGCTTGACTGTGAAGCTTAAAACATATACTACAAAATTATAAAGCTAGGAGAGAACTTAAATATAGATGACCCAAGAGCCCTCACAGCTCACAGAAGAGGAAATTGAGGACACAGATGACAGAGCTGGGCCTGGAATTCCACATTTCTGAACCTCCATTCGCTGAATAATCTTGGACAAGCCACTTGTCCTCTCTCTGTCCATTTCCTCTGCTGTAAAATGAAGAGGCTGGACAACTGGATGGTCTCTAAGACTCTACCGTTCTGGGACTCGCTGAGCCTTTACAGACCATGTAGCAGTCTGAGCCCCTCATCTGATAGATGGAAAGTGTAGCAAATTAGTTATTTATGGTAAGGTCTTTCATTCCTGATCTATATACACTTTAGATTGTTCATTCATCTTCACATGATCACATAAGTGTGATGGTTAATTTTATGCATTATCTTGACTGGGCCATGTAGTTACCAGATATTTGGCCAAACATTCTGGGTGTGTCTGTGAGGGTATTTCTGGATGAGAGTAATATCTGAATTGGCAGAGAGAGTAAAGCAGATTGTCCTCCATAATGCTAGTGGACCTCATCCAAAAATCAACTGAAAGCCTGAAGAGACCAAAACGATTGATTCTCCTCCCCCGTCTCCTCCGCCAGTAAGGGGGCACGCCTCCTGCCTAATAGCCTTTTGAGCTGGGACATTGGTTTAACCTGCCTTTGGACTTGAACTGAAACACTGGCTCTCGAATTCGAACTTCCACTGTCAGCTCTCCTGGTTCTCAGGCCTTCCCACTGGGACTTTACACCATTGGTTCGCTTGGGTCTCTAGGTTGCTGACTGCAGGTCTTAGGACTTGTCAACTTCCATAATCATAAGTCATTTCCTTAAAATAAGTTTATATGTATACATATACACATATATATGAAGTTTTAATATATATATGAAGAAACTTATTTACATAAACACATATAAATAACACCAAACATTAAATATATAGGTATTTACACGTCTGTAAACACACACACACACACGTGACACGTGCACACACATGCACACATTCACACAGAGCCTGTTGACTCTGTTTTCTCTGGAAAGCCCTATCTACAATAAGCAAATGTATATAATGAACGGATGCTTGTAAAGCACTTAAAACAATGCGAGGAACTCACCACTCTGGTTTTAGCTGTTATTATGATAAGAAGACAAAGACAACTTACAACTAAATTCCACAAATCTGCAACGTATCACTGAAGCCAAGGATCAGTAATTCAAGGCACTGACTGGAATAATTATTTCTGCACACAGACAGCCTAACAGAACACAGATGCCTGTACTGAAGGTAAAATGAAAAATCAAAAAATAAAACCCATTTCAAATTTTGATCCATATAAAATAATTAAGATTATTTCCATCCTCGCGTATTAAGGGCTTAAATCAGGCACTGAGGCATTAGTGACACAACAATAAGCAAAAATGGTCACAGTTCTTACCTTCATGAAATACTATGTAGAGGGAAGGTTGATACTAAATATGTTAGCAAAGCAATTTAATACACAAATGTAAAGCCAATTGTGATAAGAGTATAAAGGAAAGGTTCATAATGCTATGAGAACCTGCAAACCTGGCACTGTCCAAGGGAAGGATAGGGACAGCTTCCTTGGGGAAATGATGATTAAGCTGAGCTCTGAGAAATGAGTAAGAATTGAGGCAACTGACTGCCATAGAGAAGTTTATCAGACAAAAGAAATGATATACATATATATATACACCACACACACACAAAGGTCCTGTGGCAGACAGAACACAAAAAATGAGGAATATTTTTTGCAGAAATAGAAAAATGCATCCTAAAACCCATACAGAATCTCCAGGGACCCCGGATGGCCAAAACAATCTTGAAAACGAACAGGGGCACCTTCGTGGCTCAGTCAGTTAAGATTCTGATTCTTTTTTTAAATTTTTTTTTAAAGATTTTATTTATTTATTCATGAGTGACAGAGGTGGGAAGAGAGAGAAAGAGAGAGAGAAGCAGAGGGAGAAGCAGGCTCCCAAGGAGCAGGGAGCCCGATGCGGGACTCAGTCCCAGGACCCTGGGATCATGACCTGAGCCGAAGGCAGACGCTTAACCATCTGAGCCACCCAGGCGCCCTAAGATTCTGATTCTTGATTTTGGCTTAGGCCATGATCTCGGTTGTGGGATCAAGCCCCATGTTGGGCTCCATGCTCAGCATGGAGTCTGCTTGTCCCTCTCCCTCTGCTCTTACCCTTGTTCTTTCTCTCTCTCAAATAAATGAATAAAATCTTTAAAAAAAAAAAAGAATAAGAACAAAGTTGGAGGCCTCATACTTTGTGATTTCAAAAGATATCACAAAGCTACAGTAATTAAAACAGTGTAGTACAGGCATAAAGACAGGCATACAGGCCAATGGCATAAAATAGAACCCAGAAATAAACCCTCATGTATATGGTCAAAAGATCTTCAAGAAGGATACCAAGGCCTCTCAATGAGTAAAAAAGAATCTTTTCAACAAATGGCACTGGGAAAACTGGATGGATACCCACAAGCAGAAGAATGAAGTTGGATCCTTACCTTACACCACATATAAAAGTCAATTCAAAATGGATTAAAAACCTAAATGGAAGACCTAAAATGATAAAAATTGTAGAAGAAAACATAGGGGAAAAGCTTCATGACACACTGGATTTGGTAATTATTTTTTGGATATATTACAAAGCCCAAGAAACAAAAGCAAAAAGACAAATGGAACATCAAATTAAAAAACTTCTGTGCATCAAAGGAAACAATCAACAAAGTGTAAAGGCAACCTATGGAATAAAAGAACATATTTGGAAATCACATACCTGATAAAGGGTTAATATCTAGAGTATGTAAGTTAATACCACTTTGAATACACATTTCTCCAATGATATACAAATGGCCAAAAGCATGTGAAAAGATGCTTAACATCACTAGTCATCTGAGAAATGCAAATCTAAACCATAATGAAATATCACCACACACCAATTAAAATGGCTCCTATTAAAAAAAAGCGTTGGCTAGGATGTGGAGAAGTTGGAACCCTTCTGCAATGGTGATGGGAATGTAAAATGGTTCGGCTACTATGGAAAACTTCAGAGGTGCCTCAAAAATTTAAACATAAAACTACCATATGATCTAGCAATTCTACTTCCGGGTATATAGCCCAAAGAATTAAAATCCTTAGCCTGAAGAGCTACTTGCACACCTCTGTTAATAGCAGCATTATTCACAATAATCAAGAGGTGGAAACAACCCAAATATTCACCAATGGATGGATGGATAAACAAATGTGGTATATACACAAAGCCTTAAAAAGGAAGGAAGTCCTGTCACATGCTACTGCATGGATAAACCTTGAGGACATTATGCTAAGTGAAATAAGCCAATCACAAAAAGAAAACTACAGTGTGACTCCATTTATACAAGGTATCTAAAGTAGTTAAATTCATAAAACAGAATTAGAATGGCAGTTGCCAGGGGCTTGGGGGGAGGAGGGGTGGGGCAAGTGAGAGAAATGAGGAGTTGCTGTTTAATGGGTATAAAGTTTCAGTTTTGCAAGATGAAAAAGTTCTGTATATCTGTTGCACAAGAATGTGATTATACCTAACACTATTGAACTATACACTTAAAAAAATTTAGGATGGTAAATTTTATGTTACATGCTTTTTACCACAATTAAAATTTTTTAAAAACCTTTTAAAAGATTTATTTATTTATTTTAGAGGAGGGAGGGGCAGAGGGAGACAGAGAGAGAGTCTTAAGCAGACTCCAAGCTCAGCACAGAGCCCCATGCAGGGCTCGATCTCATGACCCTGAAATCATGACCTGAGCGAAAACCAAGAGTCAGATGCTTAACTGACTGCACCACCCAGGCACCGCCTCCCAAACTTTTTTCTCTTAAAAAAAAGTAAGAAGTGAGGAAGAGCTGTGGGAAAGTTGGGCAGTTCCTCAAAAAGTTAAACACAGAATTACCATATAACCTAGCAATTCCATTCCTAGGTATATACCCAAGAGAACTGAAAACATATGCCCACACAAAAACACGTACAAAAATGTTCAAAGCGGCAGCATGATTCATAATGACCATAACATGTAAATAATCCAAATGCCCATCACCTACCTGATCAATGGACAAACAAAATGCGGTATATCCATTTGGTGGGTTACTGAGCCACAGGAAGGGATGTAGTACTGATACATGCTACAACATGGATTAAAAAACCTTGAGAACATCATACTAAATGCAAGAAATCAATCACAAAAGAGCAAATATTATAGGAGTCCATTTACATGAAATGTCCAGAATAGGCAAATCCACAGTGATGATAAAGTAAATGGGGGGTTACCAGGGCCTGGAGGGAGGGATTGGGACTAACAGCTAATAGGTACATGGTTTCTTTTTGGGGTGATGAAAATGTTCTGAAATTAGATGGCAGTAATGGTTGCACAAAATAGTTAATATGCTAAAAAACACTTAATGATGAATCACTAAATTCTACACCTGAAACCAACATTATACTGTATGTTAACTGGAATTTAAATAAAAACTTGAAGGAAAAACAAAACAAAAAAAACCCCACTTAAGTGTACACTTTAAAATGGTGAATTGTTGGGGCACCTGGGTGGCTTTAAGTGTCTGCCTTCGGCTCAGGTCATGATCTTAGGGTCCTGGGATGGAGCCCCACGTCAGGCTCCCTGCTCAGTGCGGAGTCTGCTTCTCCCGCTCCCCCTTACCCGCAAGCTTGTGCTCTCCCTTTCTCTCAAATAAAATCTTAAAAAAAATAATAAAATGGTGAATTGTTTGCTATGTGAATTATATCGCCATTTTTAAAAGTGAACAACAACAAAAAACAGTGAAGAGTACAAGCTTATACTGGTCAGGTTTTTATCCAGGGAGCAGAGGAAAGTCACTGAGGGCTTTCAGACAGGCATTTGTAAAAGATCCCTCTGGTACTGTGTGGAGGATACATTGGAGAGGGCAAGAGTGGATGTGATCATCTAATGCGATGGCCTGGGTAAGTGACAGTGGCAGTCTGAACTTGGATGGCAGTAGAGGTGGACATGCAAAGAAGTGGATGGCTTTGAGAGCTCTTTCAGAAAACCAAACCTACTAGATTTGCTGTGCGATTAGATGTGGGAGATGAAGGGGAAGGTGGTATTAAGGATGACTGCTAGGTTTCTAGCTTGAACAAGTGGGTCAGGAATGGTGTCATTTATTGAGAGAGGAAGACTGAAGGAGGAACAAATATGAAAGAGGAGAGATGTTGATAGTTTGGACAAGAGTAGCAGTCGTGATGCGAAAAAGAAAAGTACATCAACGTCGTCTGGAGATACACTGGTTGAGGGAATAAGATGTAATTCGTGTTCCGGAAATGCATAATGATATGGTCAAGTCTGAATGTCAAAGAGCCATGTTGTCTAGAGGTAGTGAAACAGAAGGGTACTGTAAAGAGTGTGCTCCTGGACCAAGGCCTGATCCCCAGCTTTTTAAATCCAGTCATACCTTGGAGATATTGCAGGGTCAGTTCCAGACCACAACAATAAAGCAAATATCACAATAAAGTGAGTCACATTCATTTTCTGGTTTCCCAGTGCATATAAAAGTTACGTTTACTAGGGCACCGGGCAGGCTCAGTGAGTACAGCATGTGACTCTTGATCTTGGGGTTGTGAGTTTGGGCCCCACCTTGGGCGTAGAGATGACTTAAAAATAAAATCTTTAAAAACATTATCCTTACAATATACTGTAGTCTATTAAATGTACAATAGCATTAACAATGTACATACCCTAATCTTAAAATTTTATTGCTAAAAATTTTTTTACTAAGAAAAATGCTAACCGGGCGCCTGGGTGGCTCAGTTGGTTAAGCGACTGCCTTCGGCTCAGGTCATGATCCTGGAGTCCCGGGATCGAGTCCCACATTGGGCTCCCTGCTCAGCAGGGAGTCTGCTTCTCCCTCTGACCCTCTTCCCTCTCATGCTATCTCTCATTCTCTCTCTCTCAAATAAATAAAATCTTTTAAAAAAAAGTATAAAATAAAAAAATAAAATAAAAAAATGCTAACCATCATCTGAGCTTTCAGCCAGTCAGAATTACTTCACAGATTACCATAACAAACATAATAATGATGAAAAAGTTTGAAATACTGTGAGAATTACCAAAATGTGACAGACACAAAGTGAGCAAGTGCTGTTCGAAAAATGGTGCTAATAGGCATGCTCAACACAAGGTTGCCATAAACGTTTGATTTGTAAAAACACACAGTATCCGCAAAGCACAATAAAATAAAGCACAATAAAACGAGGTATGCATATAAATGACCATCAGTACTCAAGATAATAACCTATCTACCATAATGTCCCCACATAGTAAAAGTTTCTGAAAGTATGCACTCATTATGTAAGCAGGACAAATAACCATATACTACATGAAGCAGTGTCTTGAAATATTACCCCAGGTGCTTCCACCCTAGTTCCTACCTTACTGCTTCTGCACCAAGTCAGAAGACTGATGACCACCATCGCTGAAGTAATGGATTTCGGAAAAGAGTCCACAGGAAGATTCCCGTAGCTATTGTTTTAAAGACCGAGAGCTGCCTGAACTCCCTTTTTAGTTTTCCCTCTGTTAAGAGTTTAAATCTCACCACAGCAAACATAAGGCATTGAAGACCAAGGTTTTGGTCTTTCTCCAGCATTTGGAGGTGGAACCCGTGCCCTCTACGTTGACTGGTTCCACTGCTCTGAGTACCATAAGCAATAACTGGGTCCAATTGCTCTGGTAGATTGCTTCTTCCTGTAATGAGGTTGCCTGGCCCTATAATTCCATGAACTTCAATACTTTGGGTCCCTTACCACCCAGTTCATATGCCACCTCCTCTACCAATCCCTCCCCCAGCCACAGCAGAGTGAGATTCAGCGCCCTCTTCTGAAAGGCGGCCACACTTACTGTGTGCCTCTATAAAAGGAGAGCAGCACTGATGACCAAATGCCTTGTAAAGAGGCTTGTCTTGTATGTAATCTTCTATCTTCTGTCTCTACACTAGACTGCAAGCTACTGGAGAGCAGGGCTGTGCCTTACATACTTCTACAGCACAAGCAGGGCATGAGTGTTCAAAGGAAGCCTGTCATTCACATGAATGTTTTCAGAAAAGAAGCCAAAGTTAATTGTGCACTATACTATAGATCCCTTAATCCATATTACTGCAAACTACATTAATTGTGAAGCTTAAAGAACATCCCTGCTGCTTACACAACAGGTGTAGCTTACATAATCTGCTCTACCCAGCTGTTTCTTACTTGTGACAGTTCGCCCCTGGCTTCTGCTCCCTATTGATCTGTAGGATTACTACATCTTTCAGTATGAGTTCCTGATTTATTCCTTGCCCAGATGATAAAACAATTATTAATTTTCCTTTTTGATAAGAGAAAAAAAAAAAAAGGCTGAAACTTAAGAATAAGCAGAGATATCCCTGGGGTTTTTCATGACTGTAAAACTCAAAAAAAACACTCCTGGATTCAAACAATATAAATATTGCCATAAAATGCATTAGCCCAAGAATTTTATTCTTTTTTTTCTTTTGGCAGGTTTTCCCTCTATAGTCATCCTTCACTAAATACTCTTCAGTATGCCTGCACTTTGGCGTTGTGTTACCTCCCACCCCCAAATTTTTAAATCAGCTGCTGCCTCTGAGCTAACAGCTAGCCATGTACAGAACGCAATGAGGTAATGATGCAAATGAGTATTGGGACTATGGGTAAATGAATGGAACAAGGAGGGAGGGGGTCATAACAAAAATCCAAAAGTCAGGAAAAAATGAAAATCCACGAACTTGGTGATGCTCCAGAGAGGAAACCAGCAAGTGTTGACGCTAAACTGGCAGAAACATCAATACTTCCTGGCTCCCCCACTGGGTGCATCAAGTTACCAGCGGGCAGGCTGCTCTTCTGCTGCAAGTGACAAAAAGTGAATGCATTCAACAACATGAAAAAGGATGACCCATAATCCAGAAGCATGGCTGCGTGCAGCAAAGAAAAGGGGTGGTGATTGCTGGGAGTGTCAGTCTCAACTCTGCAGATTAGCTTAACGACCATGGGCAAGTCACTTCCCTCCATTGAAAAATGCCAGTATTTGTAACATTACTGTGTAGGAAAGGGTTAACCTAGCAGGCCTGAGACTGCTATTCTTAAAAAAGGCCTGCTTACAAAGCTTGCAAGCAGCTGGGGATTTGGATTTTGGGAAGGTTCCCACCACCCTAAATGGTTAAGAGTAGCCAGGTGTGCCTAAACTCTTGGTACAAACAATATGATTTATGCTAAATCCTGTTTTCCTTCTGGGAGTCTGGAATTTTGGCACATACCAGGCAGAGGGGGTCTACATGACCAGGTCCCTGTAAAAACCCTGGGCACGGAGTCTCTAATGAGCTTCCTTGGTAGATAACATTTTATACAAGTTATCACAACTCGTTGCTGGAGGAATTAAGCACAACCCTTGTGACTCCAGTGGGAGAGGACCATTGGAAGCTGCACCCGGTTTCCTCTGGACTTAGCCCCATGTGCCCTTTTCCCTCTGCTGACTTTGCTTTGTATCTTTTTGCTCTAATAAATCATAGCTGTGAGCACAACTATATGTTAAGTCCTGTGAGTTCTGCCAGTAAACCATGAAACCTGGGAGTGGTTTTGGGGACCTCTAACACAAATGCAATAGTGTGGAATAGTCTACCAAACATTTTCCCAACAACCTGGTGAAGTATTATCACATTCATTCTGTAGATGAGGAAAAGTAAAATTCAGACAAGTGAACAGAGAATGTACACAGAAAATAAATATTTCAATGTTTATGACATGGGTGCTCTTAAATTTTAGTGAATTTCTGAACCATCTGGAGTGCTTGCTAAAAATGCAGTTTTTCAGGGATCTATCACCTGAGACTTCAGGAGACTTCAGGATTCAGGAGACTTGAGTCCTAGGAATCTGTTTACAATAAGCAGCCCAGATGATTCTTATGCAAGGATTCCAAAGACGACATTGTGATCAACGCATTGATGTCTATGAACCACAGTGCCCAATTTCCCAAGCTGGGCAGTAAATGGCAGAAATAGAATCTGCACCAACCCTTTTAACAAGGCTGAGTCTCTTCACAACAAAACTGCTTCCAAATCCCTTAAACTCTACAGTTCCTCTGGTCTGCTGTCTTCTTGCTAATGGTATCCATCCAACTAACGGCAATGAGGTGCAAACAGGAAAGTATTTTACATTCCCAGCACCAAATACTAAGTGATATCCTGGATTAAAATAATGCACACTTACCAGGGAAACCCAAAAGATATACAGTTCTTGAAGAGTTAACACTGCAGCTTTGTTTTTCAGAAAAGACTTGATGTGCTGGTGGCAACAGAAAATATAAGCTTATGAACGGCTTTTTTTTTTAAGATTTTATTTATTTATTTGACAGAGAGAGAGCGAGAGAGGGAACACAAGCAGTGGGGAGAGGGAGAAGCAGGCTTCCCGCAGAACAGGGAGCCTGATGCGGGGTTCGATCCCAGGACCCTGGGATCATGACCCGAGCCGAAGGCAGACGCCCAACGACTGAGCCACCCAGGCGCTTAACAAAAAGAATGTAAATTTGCTTATTATTTTAGAAGTTGAGGACAGTACATTATAGCTTTTTATGTATGGCCAAGGAAGGGGGAGGTGCTAAAGATAATCTTTTGAATTAAGAAAACAGCCTCATCTAAACGCTAAAGTTTTTCTGATTACTTTTTAAGCAGGCATGAAATTACTTTTTTCTGATCATTTTCACCTGTGACCACAGATTCAGACTGTGTTAACAATTCAGTTCAAAACAATACCGAAAGTATTTATTGAGCATCTACTGTTTACTTGATGCTACACTAGGTGCAAGATCATTATCAAGAAGATGGTTTGATTTTTCCAGGAATACCTAGGCAAAGAAGAAGAGACTAGAAAAGTACAGCCACCATAATACTTTAACATATAATGAAGGAGGCTAAGAAAACAAATAGATGCTTGAACAGGATAGGCCTCACTAATCCTCCTATATTCTATTAAATATATATGGGGCAAAAAAAACTGATGGCAACCTATACTTCACAAACACAGATTAACCTCCCAAATCTGGATATCCATGGTCCAACATTATCTATAAGCCAGATAATCAAGAAGTCAGCCAAACCAGCAATCCATCCATACACTGCAGTCATCGAGGGGCTGTCTGCCAATGTGCTGGCATAGGGCAACCCACACCCATATCTGCAGTGCCGAATGCTCATTCATCATTAAACTGCAGTAGTGTTAACATATGCTGCAGTCATGCTAATGTTTGTTTTACAATCACCACTGATCCACCCTTGTACCAAGCCAAGAAGTGTGAAGTGAACAGAAATAAACTTGAAAACGGCACCTAGCTCACTTATGGAAGCCCAGAAACTCCCTCCACCCAGTCAGAAAAGTTCTCTCAATCTCACAGTCCAGATGCAAAAGATTAATCTGTATAAAGCACTACAGATGTACAGGAAACTCCACCTCCTTGATGGAAAAAAAAAAACCCCAGTACTTTTGTGTCCCATGCTTTCACCCTCTTTAGGGAGAACTGATTAACCATGTTAGACAAGCAATCAGCCTTGATGATTTTTTTCCATAAACCAGTATATGAATTCACTCATGGGCTAGTTCTTTGCATATCATCCAGACACAGGGAAGTTAGTCATGACTCTCCCAGAACCCACTGCCCAGCCGGTGGTTAACTGGTAAAGTAGGTGAGGAAAACAAGCTCATTTGGAGAGCTGCATCAGTATGAAAATGGCCAGTTTCACCTGCCCAAATCTCACCTCTGCTGAAAGTTCATTAAAAGCATGGGAAACTACCTGATTTGTAGGCACTCAATACTGCACACTAATAAGGGGCTGAATTATGAGCTGTAGTCATAAACAGGAGCAAATGGTAAACCTATATAGATGGTATTCAGAAGACTTTCAGAATTTTATGTTGCTTAATCAATAAAAAAAAGTCAGGAAAAAAGGACAGAATTTGTTTTCAGGCTATTTAATATATAATTTAACAGTAAGTAAATAAATAGTATTTATTTTAAGTACTAGTGACTCAACCCTAAATAGGTTTCCCACCTTACACAGAATCAGACTAACATCTATTTGCAAAAGAGCAGTTTGCCATGTATAGGTCACACTGAAGGGTCAAACACAACAAATTCCTTTTTATCTGAAATCCAAACAACCAGGATATAACTGAGATCGTACACTCTATTTTTGGTAGAAAAACAAATGATAAGTAAGCACACAACAGTAACTTCTTCATGAAAATCAAGTTTCATGGTACGTTATAGATGTGTTAGAGACAGTGTACTCACCATGTCCTCTCTATCGCCATGCATGTAATGATAACTAAAGCTTCTGAAGACAGGGACTTTGACTTGCTCACCCATGTGTCCACAGGGCCTATCATAGTGCCCTACACATAGTAGGTGTTCAGTGAATATTTGTTGAATGAAATAATGCTCAAAATCATAAAATAACATAACCATCTAATAAAGATTATACTATGGTCAGCACAGGGCAAGGTCTGGGCTAAGGGTGCACCACTATCCCCAAATTTCCACTTGTTCACCAGCCTGGAAGGTCTCCAACCCTTTTGGGCTTTTAATGGAGGCTTCGTTACAGAGGCACGACTGATTAACTCATTGGCCAGTGGCAATAGAACTCAATCTTCAGGCCCTCTCCCCTCCCCAGACGTCAGGGGGTGGGACTGAAAGTTCCAACCCTCTGATCACAAGGTTGGATCCCCAGGCAACCAGCCCCCAACCAGAGGTGCTTTCCAGAAGTCGCCTCATTAACATAACAAAAGACACCTTTCCTGCTTTCGTCCCGGGGAATTCCAAGGATTTTAGGAGCTCCGTGCCAGAAACTGGGAGAGACCAAATATATATATACATACATATGTCTTCTTATAAATCACAATATCACACCTAATTAACTAGAACTCATTCTTCATAAGGAGTTTGCTACAAATATCAGTCTGTAAGTAATAGTTATTATTTATTTGAAACACATAAAAGCTGTTCATTCAAAAAATATTTATCAAACTCCTACTATGCACCTGGTACGTTGCTAACTGTTCTGCCCTGAAGCTTTCAGGCTAGGGCAGCCTTTCTCAACTGAAATTCCTCATCTGCGGATGCATGCATAGGCGATAATTTATTATATGCAATGGATGCCCTAGGGCATGAGAGCTTAATTCTTAAAAAACTGATCTAGGGTGCCACACAAGTTAAAAGGAGATTACAGTAAGATAAAAAAGGTTGCTTTTAGTAAGGTCGAATTCAACTGTTAAACCTAGCCATGTCATGGGTGGGTGGAGGGATGGGTGAAAAAGGTGAAGGGGAGGAAGAGTACACGAATCTTGATGAGCACTAATATGTGGAAGTGTTCCATCACTATACTGTACACCTGAAACTAATGTAAGACTACGTTAACTACACTGGAATTAAAAAAAAAAAATAACCTAGCCATGTATGAACTACCTGGTAGGAGCCAAGATGCACAGACTATTTGTAAGGCTTGTGTGAATGCAAAAATACTGCAATACACACATCTGAATTAATTTCTAAACTTAATAAAATGAACTCATCAATATTTTCCAGGCTCAGCAATATCAGGCCAAGGGTTTTAGTAAAGTGAAGCGGGGGAGGGGGGAACAAAAGCTTAATTACCCTGATAACTGAAGGAGGAAACAGAGAACCTTCTTGCTTCAAAAAAGAAAAACAAAAAAAAACAGCAGTTACCTGAATTATTTTATTAACTGCCTCCAAAATTGCTTCACTGGACTGGCCTTGCCTTGGACTCAAAGTAATAAATTAGTTATCCACTTCACTTAATTATTTTAAATATTTTTGGTCTGATTTTGAATTTTCATTCCACCTCATGCAGTCTAACTGCTTTCTAGTCCTGAGCCTCTTTGATTCGACATTTTCTGTGATATTACTATATGCTGCATGCTTCATGGAAGCAAAGCAGTTTGAGAGCTTCTAGAATGAGAGACAAAATTTTTCCAGTATTTCACACTCACAATTTAAGCTTTCATTTATCAATGACCTAGAAATTCATGCCTGTTTAATATCATTCTGACAAGCTAAATTGACAGCATCTACTTGGCCCAACTCCTCTGAATCTACTTTATCAAGGAATGTCTTCTTTTGAATCTTTAGCATGAAATAAGGTCAAAAAGGTCTGGGGGCAGGGCACCTGGCTGGCTCAGTCGGTGGAGCATGCGACTGGAGCATGCGACGACACTTGATCTTGGGAGTTGTGAGTTCGTGCCCCACACTGGGTGTGGAGCTTATGTAAAAATAGCATCTTTTATAAAGGGGAGGGGGTAATTCTCATTGTTTAGACTCTCATTAAGTCTTTAAACCCATGTGAAAATGCTACTGCAATCACTAAGAATTTTATGAAGAGTAAAAGGATAAATAACATAAAAGTCCCTGACCCCTAAGTCTCAACTAGTCCAGACTTCCAATTAGACATGCCTTTAAAGGAAATAAACTGTACAAAGCTACTATTTTTTATTATATCTATGGAAAATGGAGATGTTGATTGGGAATAGGTGGTGCTTTTATTTTACTCAGACATGCAACTCTTAAATCTTCTAAGATACCCCCTACATGCCTAAACCCTAAAATCCTACACCAAATCCACCAAATTTCTACCTCAAAACTGTCAAAAGGAAAGTCATAATTCATCAGAAAAAAAAGAAGTCAATTATTAATGGCAAAGAACTCAAGGCCTCATCTTTAAGAAATACAATGAAGTACTATTTCTTTTAGCTTGAAATTGGAGAACCTGAGGAAATGGCATTTTTAAGACGATTCAGCAAACACTACTGAGCCACAGAAGATGATGCTACTCCCAAAAGATATTTACTTCCCACCTCAGGTTTAAAACGTAAAGCCCTATGGCAACATGTATCTAGTTTTCAGTGACCAACAACTACAATCAACACCACTGTAATTTGTCAGGTTCAAAGTCTATTCTAGATACATATAGGTACACACAGAAAACCACTTAATTTTGAAAGGAATTCACAGCTCCACTTCTGAAATACAAAAGCCATCATAAGACAGCACCCAACTTGGACTATATCTACATTGCTGTGCAAGTCTCAAAGTCCAACCTAAATCTCGAACTGTAGCCTTCTAGTGATTTAAATAGGAATGCTCTTCAAATAATCTCTACCAGGCAAAAGATGAGGACAGCAGACATACTGATCTAGGGGAGATAAAATGTGCCCCCCTCCCCATTTTCCAAGTCATCTTTAGTAATGAGTATTCAAGAACGTATTTCACATTCAGTCCAATGGTTTGCAGATTAATTCTTTGTCCTAGGCCTCCGGCTCAGATACAACTCCTGGGAACCTTCCAGCTTACTGCACTGGTACAAATTCCCAAGACTTACCATAGTCATGGTTGCGCAGGAAAACGTGAGCTGTTGGGTATTTCAGGCGAACAATGAGGTCAAAGCTCATTTCAGTGTGAGCGTAAGTGATTCTCTGCAGAGATCTTGGTCGGGGATGCAAAGTACTAGCCTCAAACCTGCAGGCTGGCACCTCAACCACTGCTGCAAATTCTACGGCGTGCCCTAGCTTCCTGGGCCAGCACTGCTTAATTATCAGACTCAGATACAATGCAGATCACTCTTAGCAAAAGAAAATCAAAGGGGGCTTTTAGACCAATAGTTGGGTTGTATGGTTTCAAATGTTCAAACCCTTAAAAAATATCGGGGATGTCAGCATCTCAATTTTAAGATAATAAATTCATTATGAACCAGAGTCCAGTTGTTTTCGCCTATTCAAGTGCCCTGTGAAAAGATTATCCTTCTCCAATTATTACAATTCGCTGTCACCTTTCCCTTTTTGTCAGCCCCAACAACACTCCCAGATCACAAGAATCCAATGTGAAATAGAACTATGAAGTACAATACTTTTGTACCTTCTCAGGCTAAATGTGAGAAACCAATTTTAGTCACTTGCTTTGGCAAAGCATCCAGTACAAGCCAATTCCTATAGATTTCAAGATGCTTGATATGTACAACCTCTTTTGCTCTGTGCCACAGGTAATCTCCAATTGCCTAAAACAGGTTTCTGGATGAGGTAAACATTTAGAAAAACATTAACATTGCACTACTGTGATAATATCCTCAAAAGGGATGTACAATTATTTCTTTTAGCCAGGGTTCATTCGTGAAAGTTTCAAATGCAAAAAAAAAAAAAAAAGAGCAAATTCATCTAACGCCTAAAAAAATGTTAGCAATGCTTTGATAAGGAATAATCACATGAAAATGGCCAAATCGACAAGTTCTCAAACGTGTATTTTAATGGGGGTGGGTGGGAGCGCACAGCACTGAACCATTTTTCTGAACGACTGAAAAAAATCAAAATTTACAGATGAGCCCTTTCCTTCACATCACTGGCAGAAATAAAATCCTATTCCCGCCACCTCATCTTGCAATTAAGGAAGTTGCTACAAATAGCCGCACAGAAGTAAATGGTCCCGGCTTTGCTCCATTCTTAATGTACTCTCTAGGAGTAAACAGGTTACTCAAAAAAGTCAGTAGCCAGGAATCGCTTTTCTCGAATGCCAAACTCCCACGGAAATACAGTCCCTTTTCTGGGGATTTGCAAGCGGTAAACGTGGACGGAGGAATTCAGCCGGAGCCTGCCTTTTCTCACGGGCTCGAAGTACGGGGCGGTCAGGGCTCGGTGAGGTTGCAGACGCCGCCGTGCAGCCTCCTCGCGTCTCCACATCCACCCAGCCCACCCTGACAATCGCCTTCGCTTTTATTATACCCAAAAGGTGAGCTTCTTAGGCTGGGTCTCCAAAGTTTGCTCAGCCTCTGGTCAGCAGACCCCCACCCGGCCGATCCCCGGGCAAGGCTGAGTCCTGCCCTCGCCTCCAGCTCCCTCACTCCCCAGATCTTTTTTTGGGACACAGTGACAGGTCTAGGTTTACCTCCATGTGCTCGTGGCAGAGGAAACAAAAGAAAGCAACCTCCCTGATAATAAACGCCATCTTCGACTAACTGGCAAACCGAGGGGCCCCTGGACCGGTCCCCCCACGAATCCTACCACCATCCAGTCGGAGGGCGGCCCCCCGTCGGAGACAGAGTTTGCAAAACCCCGGGAAGCTCTGGTTAAATTGTCCGGGGGGAGGGGGACTCTGGGAGCCTTACCTGCCTCCCCACCCCGGCCGCCCGGGCAACGTGGTTCAGTTAAAATCTAAAAGAGGGTGGTGGTGGTGGCTCCCAGGGATACAATTATTCCCTTAGAAAATTGCTCCGAAGGACCCAGCGGTGGGCTGGCGAGCAAGCAAACCGCACGCGTGGAGCCGCAGCGAGTGTACTTACAAAACGATTAAAGCTCCGGCGGAACATCGCGACGAAGGCTGCCGGGCGCCGAGCTGGGCTCTACTGAGCTGTCTGGGAAGGTGCCGTCCACAAAACACACTGCGGCGTGGGCCGGCGGCGTGAAGCGGGCGGCGAGGCTGGCGGCCCCGCCACCGCCTGCCCTCCTAGGCTCTCCGCGCTTCCCCCGCCCCCCAGCCGCCCGCGCCCTGGCGCCCGCGCCCCCCCCCCCGCCCCGCTCCCGCCCCGCTCCCGCCCCACTCACAGCCCGCCCCCGGCCCGCCCGTCCCGGGGGCGGCGGCCCCGCCGCTCCCCCTGGTCTGGCCCCAGTACCGCCGCCTCGCCGTTCCCGCAGCAGCCTGCCGAGAAGGCGAGCCTGGCGTGCGGGGGAGGGATGGCGGAGGAGCACTAGGCTCCTCCCGCGGGGAGGGGGGCGCCCCAATCTCTCCGCCTGCGCCGGGCTCGGCACCCCGCTGTCTGCACTCTTCCCCGGCACAGCGCCACCGCCCGCCCTCCCTCCCCGCCGGCCTCGGCAGCTAGCACGCGTGCTTCCGCCCCACTTGGGGCACGGGGGACCCTCCCGGGGCACCCCGCGCCTCACCTCGCCTCAGCCCCACACGACTCCCCTGCCCCGGCCCTAACTCGTCCGCGGCACCGCTTCGCTCGTAGCCCTTTCTCGGTCCGCGGCAGCCGCTCTGCCCCGCGCTTTCGTCCCGCACCCGGGCTGGGGAACCACGGTGCAGTCCGCCGGCCCGCCCCGAGCACGCGAGGCAGCCGGGCTCCCCGCTACGCGGCGGGGAGGAGCCGAGCTCTCAGCGAGGAGTGGGGACAGGCAGGACACTGTGGAGACCCCAGCGGGGGCGCAGCGGGGGGATTAGTTATGAAAGCCGCCCCCTCCTCATCTGCAAAGGCGCGGGTCTCCCCACCACCCTCGCTTCGCTCCCACCTACGCGGCTTTCCCTCCTCCAGTTCTTTCTCCCGTCCTGCCTCCCCGCCTAAGCCGTCTTACTTCCACTTTCTCTATGAGGTTGTAAAGTCAGGCTTTGTGTCGCGGCCGCTGCGCAGCGGGGCGGGATTTCCCTGCCACCCCCCCACCCCAAACCCCTCCCCCTGGCCCCCTCCTCCGTGCATCTCCCAGAGCATCCTGGGAGTTGTAGTCCAACCGTGCCCCTGTTCCGCCTCGTACTGCGGGCTGGGAGCTCCCCCACTCGCCCGGACGGGGTTTGCCCGAAGGGTTGAAGGAGGAAGCGGCTGAGTCCGCTGCGCCGAACCGCGGTTCTCGGCTCCGACTGGATATGGTGGCCGGGAGTGCTCGGTAGATTCCCGCGGTGAGAAATGTGAGGAGGATAAATGAGGCAAAGCCCTGAATGCTGGGAGCTTTGCCTAGGACTCAAAATTTATGCTCCAGGAAACCCTCTACACTCTCGGCTCCTAGTTTGGAACTGGAATTTGTGAAACTTCAAAAATTAAATATAAAACCTGAATCTCGAATTGCCACGAGACCGGGCATCCCAACCCCCACCTCAGCCGGTTTGCACCGCCCTATTGGCTTGCCCCGTGCTGCTGGAGAACTTTCAGATTCCTCTATAAAAGTAAAGATGAAATAAGTGGAGAGTTGAGAAACATTTACACGAGCCTCCTGCCGCGCCACATTCTCCTGCCAGTTTTCGAGCTGGGGACAAGGGTCCAGCTACACCACAGGCCTCCCCTCAGGTCGTGAAGGGCCTTTGCTGCTGGGCACAGGCGCTTCTTTTCCTCTCTGGGGTTTAGATTCATTTCAACAAATCTTTACTGGGCATTTTCTTTGTACCAGGCACTGTGCGAGGGGCTGGCCACGGCGACTACTTAAAAGACATCCCCAACAGGGTGGTTGCAATCTAATGGGGGGTGGGGTGGGGTATAGCGACAGGCAAAAACCACGTTTGAAAGTAACGGCTGCTAGAGTGGAGACTCCCAAGGGCTGAGAGAAATTCAGCAGAGCGATACTGCATCCGAAAAGGGGCTGGGGAAGCTTTCCTGGAGGCTCTGGAGATTGAACTGGACCTTGCAACATGGGAACGTTGTAGAGGGTGTGTCCGAAGGAGCCCAGTGGGCAAAGTCCAGGCCGAGGGAGAGGTCGGTGAGAAGGCGCAGTGCAAGCTAAGAAAATGAACACATCGTCTTGGCAGACGCCCAGGATGTGTGGGTGGGGCGGCCCAAATGAACATTAAAACCCAAAAGGATCTTCAGAAACACCCTCTGAAGTTCGAACTTGATTCTGTGAGCAATGAGTAGCCCAGCCCCAATGAAGTGCCAATGCAGGAGACTTAAGGTACGTTCCTAAATAGTCTTAATTGCCGAGAAGTAATACGATTGGAAATATTTGCAATTCTTTCCCTATTACGGTTCCTTCTGTTTGTTCACACTTGAGGCTATATCTAATGCTTTTTAAGATTGATGTTAGATGTATATTAATCAGATATTAGGATATTTATTTTATTGGCAAAATGGATCTAAGGTTTTGTTCTCTACTATTTCAAAGATTTATTTTTGAATAGAGTTTATTTTCTGGCTTTACTTTATTGAACACAGCAACTAATATAATTTAATTCACTAATTATTTGTTGAACACCTACTATGTGGCAGGCACTATTCTAGATACTGAAATTTGGAGGTGGGAGCAGTGATTATCATTTGTTCTAGGAGTAAGTGTAGAATTCTTATCAATAAAATACATCCTTATCAATAAAATAGGTAATAGAAAATGAATTTAGATGTTGGAGATGCAAGTACTTACTAGTAAATAATAAGTAATATCTTTCCATATACAATTTTGTTGAACAAAAGGAAAAAAATGTACTTACAGATTCAAACAGATCAACTTTTTAAAAAAATTTTTCTTTTTTTAAGTAATCTCTACACCCAATGTTGGGGGTGGTTCAAACTCACGACCGGGAGATCAAGAGTCACATGCTCCACCAGCTAAGCCAGCCAGGTGTCTCTCAAACTGATCAACTTTTTTAAAAAACTAGAGAATTAGGGGCACCTGGCTGGCTTAGCCCATAGAGCAAGTGACTCTTGATCTCCGGGGCATGAGTTTGGAACGCCCCCCAACACTGGGTGTAGAGAATACTTAAAAAAAGAAAAAAATTAAAAAAAAAATAAAGAACTAGAAATTATTTTGCAGTATTCTCTCACACACCATTGTGTATTATGTCACATGCCATTGCTATGTTGTCCAGCTTAAAAGCAAGGCATTTTGATCCCCCAAGATATAGCAATATTGCTGGTCAAATTTTCATTTGTTATTGTAATTCTGCTATCTCTATGTCCTAATTATTTCATCACAACACCTATACTCATGGGTCCAGACTAATTTGCTTAAAAATGCAATACACAAATCAAAATATGCTCAGCAAAACACGAAATTTATGCAAGGTAATTTTTTCCCATATCCAAACCCAACTTGAAATTAGTTACTCTCATAAGCACCCTTTAGAATTACTTTCCTTTGTGAGCTTCTTTAAGACAAGAAGAAATTATTTTTCTTCTTTTCAGTACCTCTTCACAGTTTCCAAAGAAAACCTAGGTGTTGCAGAAAGCTGTTGTCAATGACTATGAAAAGCAAACCCATCAGCCAGCATTTTTCATTTGGCCAACTGTATAAACAGAACTGCAAAAACTAACTTCCTCCTGACTAAACTGTCAGAACCCGTGGTATATAACACCAACTCTTGTGGTGTATCAGCTGACTTCAGCAGAAGCCCCAGTCTCCTGCAGGCAGGAATTCTGAGGAAGCAGTCTTCTGTCCTTATTACCATCGTGACTACACATAATGCTTACTGTCAGAAAAAGGGAAGGTGTTCTTCCTCCACCATTTCAATTCTCCCATTTCTATGCAAGCCCCCCAGAAGCCCTTCTCTATTGCTTCCCTTACTCTTTCCCACCTTCTACCTCAACCCCTCAGAATTCTCACCATGGCAAATGAGCAGAACAACCACTAGGGCACAGGATGGCAGTCCACACTTGGGAAGGAGGGGAGCAAATTGCTTCTGGGATCAGTCAGTTGATCAGCAATTCAGGATCCCATCAGGAAGGGAATGGTGAGGAGACACTTTTTCCATCTAATACTAAAAAATGAAAAAAAAAATTGAAACTGTTATATCAGCATCTAAATCACTGCCATCAGCAAGTTAAAGAAATTTAACTGTCTGCTGAAGTTTCTTTTTTTTTTTAGATTTTTATTTATTTATTTAATTGACAGAGAGAGAGACACACAGCAAGAGAGGGAACACAAGCAGGGGGAGTGGGAGAGGGAGAAGCAGGCTTCCCGCGGAGCGGGGAACCCGATGTGGGGCTCGATCCCAGGACTCTGGGATCATGACCTGAGCCGAAGGCAGTCGCTTAACCAACTGAGCCACCCAGGCACCCCTCTGCTGAGCTTCCAAACATACTTCATAAGACTGCCTTTTGCCCATTTGAAATTTCTTTCTCCCTTCCAAGTCTGGCCCTAACACTTACTTAAAACTGATTTTATCCATATCTTCCTAATTACTGGCTCTCTCCAATTCATTCTGCACACTGCAACCCCAGAAATCTTTGGAAGACAGATCAAATCACTCCCCTACTTAATGATTTTTCAGCAGCTTCTCATCACTCTTAGGATAAGTCCCAGATCTTGCCTTAACATCATCACCTACTAGGCCCTGAATTCTCTGACCCCTGCCTTCCTCTCTAGCATAAAGGTGGGCCTACTTTCCCTCTTAGTCACCAAGCTCCACCCCACTGGCCACCTTTCATCCGTTGAGTTCCCAAAGCTTCTTTTCCCCTGACAGCTTTTGCACATGCAACCATCTCCACTGGAATGCTTTCATGGACTTTACTATTCATCCTTCAGATCTCAGCTTAAATGTTGCTTTGTCAGATAAGATCAGGGCTCCCTGTTGTAGTGCTCCACATAGCCCATATTAATTACATCGAGGGCACTGACAAATGAGGTTAGTAATCATGGAGAACAGTGGAAGTCCAAAGGGATTGTGGATGATCTAATGTTGTTTTGCTTTTCAAAATGGGGAAGTAGGTATATTCTAGGAATCATGATACCAAAGGCATACAAGTTAGAACTCTGACTATTAAAAGGATACCAAAGGCATGCAAGCTGGAACTCTGACTGACTATTAAAAGGATGGGGTATTTTAGTACAGTGGAAGAGAAGGGGCAATCTCTAGGAATCACAATGAATTCACTGAGATATAGTTTGGCCTTTAAGATTCTGAGAGAATGATTTCTAAATCAGAATTCTACATCCTCCCAAACTATATTGGGAAGATAGACAGAGACTAGAGACAGAGAAGATGATATGGCATAAGAAGAGTAAATCTTTGTCTTCCATAATGAGTCATTAAGTCAAAATATATCAGTATAGTTATATTATTTAGAAATGAGGTAAACATCAGAAGAAACAGCTAAAATGAAAAGTACTTGCCTCTAGATGCATAGATTGAGAATGGAAAAGAATGGGATAAGAGACTTCTTTGTTTTCTCTTTATAAGTCTTGTAACTAACTTTTAAACTATGAGCATAAACTATTTTCATAAAAATAAAAATAAGTTTGAAAATATAAATAGCATCTGGACACGTAGACAGGAAGTAGGAGAACGTTCTAACCAAGATAAATGGCAAAGATGTGGAGGTGAAAATATTCCAGTAAATGGTAAGTAGACCTGACTACAGGAGCAATGGGTCCATGTTGAGGAGTAGTAAATGATTTAAAATTTATTTTTATTTATTTATTTTTAAAGATTTTATTTATTTATTCATGAGAAACAGAGAGAGAGGCAGAGGGAGAAGCAGGCTCCCAAGGAGCAGGGAGCCCGATGCGGGACTTGATCCTGGGACCCTGGGATCATGACCTGAGCCGAAGGCAGACGCTTAACCATCTGAGCCGCCCAGGCGCCCTTATTTATTTATTTTTTAAAGATTTTATTTATTTGACACAGAGAGACACAGCGAGAGAGGGAACACAAGCAGGGGGAGGGGCAGAGGGAGAAGCAGGTTTCCCGCGGAGCAGGGAGCCCGATGCGGGGCTCGATCCCAGCACCCTGGGATCATGACCTGAGCCCAAGGCAGACGCTTAATGACTGAGCCACCCAGGCGCCCCAAATGATATAAAATTTAAACCTCCCTTCTCAGGAAGCAACTAAAATATACATTCCATCATATGAGAGAGTAAACTAAGAAAGAGGAATTCATGAGATCCAGAAAATGGGATAAACATAAAAGGTTAAGGAAATTCCTGATATGATAATGAAAGAAAGTTTGAGGTAGACAGCTGTGTGGCACACCTAGGGAGCAGCCAGGCTAGTGGAGAGTGGGAAGATGGAGGGATACAGGAGGGATGTCTCTAGAGAAAAAATTTTTGAAAATTAACTGATAGATTACCTGATGTGCTTGACCATGTGGAGAATAGTATTCAGAAAGGTTTTACAGTTGTATGGGAAATTAGTGAAGAATTAGTGATTGATACATAGAAAATAAAGCCAACTAGGAAAAACCAAGGCAGTTTGTAACTCCAGGAAAAACTGAAAAGTTGCACAAAAAAGTAAATGAGTCATGATAAAATGCTACTTGGCTTCAAAGTGAAAGACATTTACATAACCATAACAATGAAAACACTGTCTTACCGATTTACCAAATTGCAAATCTTTTGTAGGATGAAGGGAGCACAAGTTCGAAAGGGTGATGTTGTAAGAGGTCTAAATCTGTATCTTCCATAATAAGAAGACAATCAGTACTGTCTAAAAATTGAAAGAACAAGAAATATCAGTATAAGTACATTATATAGAAATATATAAGTAAATACTAAAAGAAATAGCTAAAATTATTCAAAATAGTTGCTTTAGTAGTATAGATCAGAAGTTGGGAGAGATGGAATAGGGGTTTGCTTTTTTTCTTTATAAGTCTTATTGATCTATTTAACTTTATGAATATGCATCACTTTCAAAAATAAAAATAAAAAGAGTAAATTGCATTTTGAAAGGGCAGAAAGGAAAGAGAGCATTCTAGCCAAGAGAAACAGCAAAGATATGAAGTAGTAAGTAGACATCCCTAGCAGAGTGTGGGTTCATAATGGGGAGCATTGAAAGATAATTTTAATAGCTATCATTTATTGAGTACTTGCTATGTGTTAGGTACTGTGCTAAGCACTTAATATACATTATCTCATTTATTCTTACTAACCCCATGTGGTACCACTATTATCCTCATTTTATTTTTTATTTTTTTTAAAGTTTTATTTATTTATTTGACAGAGAGCGCAAGTAGGCAAGAGCAGTAGATAGAGGGAGAGGGAGAAGCAGGCTCCCCACCGAGCAGGGAGCCTGATGCGGGGCTCGATCCCAGGACCCTGGGATCATGACCCGAGCCGAAAGCAGAGGCTTAACCAACTGAGCCATCCAGGTGCCCCATCCTCATTTTATAGATAAAGAAATGGAGAAGTTAGGGAACTTGCCCGAAGTCACAGCTAGAAAATAGTAGAGCAAAGAGTCAAAAAGATCTACTAGACAGCAAATCCATACCCTTAACCACCATATTTTGAAGGCGTAATTAACAACATTTGATCACTGATTTAATTTATGGGACAAAGGAAAGAGGTGAATTCAAAATGACTCTAAGGAATTAAGGCTCTGTGAGCAGGAGAATGATGTTTATTCATTTTAACAATTGACTACACCCAAGCAGCATGACAAAGCTATAGCAATGAATGGGAGCAATGTGATCCCTGTCTCATAGAGCTTGCCATCATTCATACATAGCAGAATCATTTGTGGGAACATCAGTGGAGAAAATTGTGAGTTCAGTTTTAACTATGTTGAAGTAGCAATACAATGCTTGAAAATGTCCAGTATGCATGGAAAATGTGGTATAAGATGCTGTAAACCTCAGAAATCTATCCCTGGTCAGGGGAAATCAGGACTAAGAAAAGCTATTTCATTTAATGCTTCAGAAACCATGAATGAGCTTTAAGAGTGCACTTTCAATGGTAGTCGGGTCAGAAGCCAGATTGTAGCTTATAGGTATAAACCATTCATTCTCAAAGCTTGATGGTTTAAGAAGGAAAAAAGATTGTACAATAACTAGGAGGGCCATAAGGATAAGCAACTTTTTTTTTTTTTCCAAACGAAAGGAGATCTATATATGTGTAAAAGCAGAGAGGAAAGGATTCTGTAGAAAGGAGAAGCTAAAGATTTCAGAAAGAGAAGATAATTGAGGAAGCAGGGTGTGAAATGAGGTAAGGGCATGTGGCTCCGGTTTGAAGGGTAAGGAGGGACCCTTTTTCCTCTAAGATAGTAAAGAAGGCTGACAGGGGAGAGAGTGAATCAAATGGTCTTAGATTAAGAGGATGCACAGGAGTGAGCATCTATTTTTGAGCAGAACTTAGTTTTTGTGAGAAAGGTCAATTGGGGAAGGAGGTGTAACCTCATAAGGAACCAAAGAATAAAATTTGAGGTTCAGATCTGAAAATTAACAAGCCCTTTGGGTACTCAACAGTCCTATTTCACCACTTTCTACTGTTTAAAATAATTGCAGATTGCACCATCCATCAGTCTTCCTGATCATTTAATTCAAATTTTATCTCACCCAGGCTAACATTTAGGTACTAAGACTCAGGCAGAATGCCATCAAAATCCATTAAAAATGGCTCTCTTCCCAGCAGTGATAGTGATGTAAACTCCCCTTAACAATCAAATCCAACCTTGAATTAATTAATATCTCTGTTGGTATCTATTTTAAGTCATATAGTTCTTACTGGCTCACTTTCTAGCATTTTTAATTTCATTTGGCACTATTCAGCAAGTATTTAGTCTGTCCTACTTGAAAAAGTATTTGCCATTTTGGTTTCACTTATTTCCTGTCACAGGATGTAACTATAATACACTCACGTGCACAAAACACGTAACAAACATAAGAGCTTTTCGAGGGCAGGGCCATGCCTTATTTACCTGTATCCCTATTTCCAGGGAAGAGCATGACGTGTTATTGAAGTTCAAGAAATGCTGACAAAGGAATGAATGATCATCTGTGTGCTGTTCTGGGGAGAGCCCTAAACTGAGATCCAGGAGATATCAATTCTGGCTGTTACCTAGAGCTTCCCTCGGACCAATCACATACATTCTCTGTACCTTATTTTCTCCATGGGAAGATGAAGGGATTGAATGATTTATTAAATTACTTCTGACTTATGAATTTTACATACCATTTTTAAGATGATAAAATTCCAGTTTTCCGAGTGGCACTATTTGGATTGCTGTTTGAAACTTGTTCTAAGTCCCTGGCTAACCCATTGGTCACAACGCCTGTGAGTCAGAGTAGATCTGCCCCTCAGGTCATCTCTCCCAGACATAATAGACAACCAGATGTGCCACTCAAAACTCTGTTCACTGGGAAGATTTCCCTTCCCTCGTATCTTTTTGGGGTTCCCCACGGTGGGGTTGTAGTGCTGCAGTCATCTACTTTTACTTTCAGATGGTGCCAGGTTAACTATGCAAAGTTATATGTAAACCAAGCTGATGTATTTCTTTTTTATCTTGAGTCATTTGGTCATAGGTAACTTACCAGGAGGCCACAGGTATGGATTGAGAAAGGGGCAGCCGTATGGCAGGAGGAGGTGCCGTGGGAGGCTGGGCCACCTGTGCATGAAACTAACATATGCCTTCAGGGCTGCTCAGGCTCTGTCACCAGCTAGACCCCAAGACCTGATCTCTACTGTTCACCTGCTTAGACCCACCAACCTTTGTCCCATATTTTTCCTTAAGCTCTTTTTTCCCCCCTTATCTTTTAACAAGAGACCCAAAGGGCATAGCATCCTGTGGTGGAAACCAAAACTACCACTCAAGCAAAAGCAACTGCCTGGACAAAAGGTTACCCGTCAGCCCAGAACACCCAGACCAGCTGGAACTTAACTCCCAACTCATACCTGCGCAGATGGACCATGGAGTGACCCACAGTTACCTTTACCCGGGTAGAACAGAGAACACCTACCAATTAAAAAAAAAAAAAAAGACTAAACCCACCAAATAAATTAAGTACTTACACGGTACATTTAATTAATCTTCAGAGTAAAACTGCTTCTTTTTCTATGTGTGTACATACATACAGATGGGACAGTTACCCAGGCAACCAGATAGAATATGGACTTCAAAGGAACAATGGTCTTGTCATTCTTCACAAGAAGTTAATTAGCTCCTCTCCTACAGATCACTTCTAAGACTCTGATTGGTAATGTCTCAACTCCTGCTCAGCTATAAAGTCATAATTAATAATTAGTCTATTTCTCTGGTAACTGTCATTTCATGACTACTGGGCAATCTCCTATCATTAATGACTGTTTTACATTACCATGGGACAGGCATACTTTTACTGACCCTCAGGCTTCCATAGGACGTTTTAGCCAGGTCTAATCACTATGAGGTTCCTTCACACACACTCCCCTCCCCAACCCAACATGGTTATCCAAATGAAATTCAATTAAAGGAATAGAAAAATTACAAAAGGGTTGATAGACCAATGAACCAAATATGTGTATATTTGTCAGGCAGTAATTTTTTCTTTTTAAGTGCGCACTAGATCATTATCTCCTTTGGGCTGCCTCCATTAATTATTTCTCAGTCCTCCACAAGTTTGGTGTTCCCTAAAGTGCAGGACTCTCAATAATTTCCCTGATTCACTCCAATTTAGGTATAGTGCTTCCTGGATGGTGTATTTGTAATATGTACAGAGTCCCTGACATCAACAATTTTGTATTTAATAGAGAGATGTGAGACTATTTCACTTTTTGGCAGTTTGTGAAGTGCCATATTTGTCAACGGTGAGTCCCGTTTCTGCCTCCATGCCGACCTTTGTTCTTGAGTTTGGCCAAGAAAGAATTCAGAGCCAAACTCTCAAGTAAGCAAGAGCTTGATAGCAGTTAACAAGAAAGTACACTCTCAAGATGGGAGAGAGGGCAGGCACAGAGATGGCAATTGCACTGGGGGCTCAGGGTTGTCTTTTCTTTTTATGTTTGCATAGGCTATGGGTCATAAGTAGGGTGGTCTCTGACTGAGGTTGCTTCCAATCATCTAAGGGACCCCTCCTACTGTCTGGAGGGGGAGTTTCTTGGCCCTCTACCGTCCTTGTTGGGACTGTCATGGCAGGCATCCCCCTTGAGGGTGGGGGGGTGGGAGGGTCAAAACTACAGTGTTGTATATATTTTAATGAAGCTCTAGGTTGCTGGTAGGGCAGTGGTTATAGGAAAGGATGCATGCATATTCCTCCCCACCCCGCCCGCCGTCTCTCCCTGTAGTTTGAAACTTGGTTTCTTCCCTTTTAATCGGTTGGAAAGTATTTGTGTCCTGCTCATATCTAACTAACTGTCCACTCCATCATATTAATATTAGTTATTGTTATTCATTATTATTATTTAGTGGGAAAAATCACTATCTTCTTTGGTTTAAACCAAAGCTATCTCGGGAATATATGGTAATTTCCCTTATCAGCTTTCGTTCTTGGCCCAGATCATAAACAATATTCACGATCTTGAATGTACAGAGAATTTATTTATAGCCTTGACATACTTTTCCATGAACTGTTTAAATATCAACATAGTGCAAACGAAGTCTGCCAGGAAAATAAATGATTTATATTCATTTCTGTGGGTGACCTTCCATAGAAAGAAATTAAGGATTGCATAACTATAAAGAATAGATAGAAACAGCCAAAAGTTCAACGAACTGCTGTGATTATAGGTGATGAAATTACATATATTTGGGGTTTTTCTGTGTATCTTATATTTCCCTCATGTAGTTACACAATGACCTTTGGCATATTTTAGAGGAAGACGTATGCTTATTTCAATTTCTTCCTCAATTGTAGGGATGGCAAATATATGGCACATATGTTGTCACTCCCCACTCCCAAGTTCATAGCAGACAATGCTAGTCAATCTTGGTACTCTATGTCACTGAATTTGGAAGTAATCCCATGATCTTTTGCAATCCCGCCCTCCGCACAGCTGTGTGAATAGATTAGAGTGATCACCTGAGATGGAAGCCTTTTGTCATTCTTGTTCTAACCTTAAGAGTTCACACCTGTCTTAGTCGAGAATCAGTGGTGACAAGGAGTACAAACTCATTCAAACCAGTTTAAGAAAGGGACATTTATTTTAAGAATACAACAGACAATATTACATATGTCTGGACTATGAAGAACAGTCAAGCCATAGAGTGATCGAAACTAGAATCGGCAAGCAGAAACAGCTTGCTTGCTCTTTCTCTCAGTGACCACATAGTGTCTCTCTTCTATGCTTCTCTGTCTCCTCTTTCTTTTGACTATTATCTACTTTCTACCTAACATGCCTTCCCAGCCCTACTCTACATGTTATTTAATTCAAGCATCCTCATAATTCTCTCTCTAGAGTTTCTGTGTCTCTTACTGAAAATCCTCAAGAAGCCACATCTGATGACCAACTAAGTTTCGGGCTTCTAGGAAGTAGCCAGTTGTCTGCTTTTGGTTCTTCAGGGTTGGGGGAGCGGCTGTTAGGGGAGTGGAATCACATTGTAGGAAGGGCTGTCCCTCTCAGAAGCTATAAGTTTCTCCGGGTTGAACCTGAAGAAGTTGACAAATTGACTGTCTAATCTGCTTACATATATTCTCCTATTTGTCCCCCCTGAGTTGCCAGATAAAATACAGGATGCCCAATTAAATTTGAATTTCAGGTTAATTATGAATATTCTTTGACATATGCATACCAAAAAATTATTCATTGTTTATATGAAATTCACAGTTAACTAGGCATCCTGTATTTTTTTAAAGATTTATTTATTTTAGAGAAAGAGAGCATGAATGGGGGGAGGAGCAGAGGAGAGAAAGAGAGAAGCAGACTCCCTGCTGAGTGCTGAGCCTGATGCAGGGCTTGATGTGGGGCTCCATGCAGGCCTCCATCTCACTACCCTGAGATCGTGACCCAGGCTGAAATCAAGAGTCAGCTGCTTAACCAACTGAGCCACCCAAGTGCCCCGGCATCCTGTATTTTTATTTGCTACATCTGTCAATCCTATCCCTGAGTCCTCCTCCTTTGGACTCACTCCTTGAGCTGTTACGGTGACATTTTTCCAGTAAGTCAGTAGGTGTTACCCTTAGAGTGTGGGTAAAAATCCTAAACTAAAATATCTCTATTAGAGATCAGCGTGGCCACAGCAATAGTGCAAGCTTAGAATATTGCACATTTTACTATTATTGGCTCTATACTTGAAGACTTGCTATTTTCTTTCAGGCTGATTTTAGTAGAGATTTTTTTGGGGGGGTGGACTATCTCTTCCCCAGAATAGAAGCTGGGGGCGCCTGGGTGGCTCAGTCGGTTAAGCGTCCGACTCCTGGTTTTGGCTCTGGTCATGATCTCAGGGTTGGGGGGATCCAGCCTCTCCTTGGGCACGGTGCTCTGTGCTCTCTCCCTCTGCCCTTCCCCTCCTCAAATAAATAAATAAATAAATAAATAAATAAATAAATGAATGAATAAATAAATAAATAAATAAAATCTTTGATAAAAAAAGAATAGAAGCTGTTTGGGGACAGAGTCTGACTAATGTTATTTCTGTGTACATCACTCAATAGTGTTTGGAGCATCATGAATATATAACAAATGTCACAATTACAAAAAATAACTTTCCTGTAAGAGTTTCTTAAAAGAAGTTAAAGTGGTGTTGACCAGGACTTGTGGCTCTTGGGTAGGATTTATTTCAGGTTTTCAGGACTAATTCCTCTTCAATAACCAAATCAAAAACAATATAGTGATTACAGAGGACTGATTTATTCATTAGTGGCTGGCTAAGACCCAATAACCCAACATCACGTGCCATTATGAGGTTGATTGTAGATGCCACTTACACTTTCCACTTAGGAAGGGGGCCTCCAACTTTCCATGGAATTGTAATCTTGGGGCCAACCTGTATATTCGTGTATGGAGAGAGTGTCTACTTGCCCAACCAGCACAATGGATGAGGACCCCAGAGCTGTCTCACATACCCAGTCACAGGTTGTGCAAAGAGCAGGGCAAACATGAATCACCCTTCAAGGCAGTGACCTTATCTGCTAGTGACATGTGACCTAATGCATGTTAACCTCTGAACAATCAGATTAGTCACTCCTTTTCCTAGGGGAAGAAGTCAGTGCAATTGATGAGTGTAAAGGACACATTCCTTCTTAGCACTCCCCTCATATTTTTCTATTATTTGATCTTAACTATTTTTTAGGCAATAGCAACCTTTTTTTTAAAGATTTTATTTATTTATTTGAGAGAGAAAAAGAGAGATCACATGAGTGGGGGTGGGGGAGGGGCAGAGGGAGAAGGAGAAGCAGACTGCCCCCTGAGTGGGGCTCCATCCCAGGACCCTGAGATCATGACCTGAGCTGAAGGCAGATGCTTAACCGACTGAGCCACCCAGGCGCCCCTAGGCAATAGCAATCTTCACCAAGTATATTAGTTTCCTAGGACTGCCATAGCAAAGTACCACAAACTGGGTGGCTGAAACAACAGAAATATATTATCTCACAGTTCTAGAGGCTAGAGGTCTGAAATCAAGGTGTCAATAAGGTTAATGCCCCCCTCTAAAGGTGCTTAGGGAAGGATCTTTTCCAGGTCTCTCTCCCAGCTTCTGGTAGTTTCTTGGCTTGTAGCAGCATAACTCCAAACTTCACATGGCATTCTCCCTGTTTGCTTGTCTGGGTCCAACTTCCCCCTTTTATAATAGCACCAGTAATATTGGATTAGAGGCCCACTCTACTATGGTATGGCCTCATCTTAACTAATTATACCTGCACTGACCTTATTTCCAAATGAAGCTACATTCTGAGATACTGCGGGTTAGGACTTCAACATATGAATTTGGTGGAGAGACATAATTCAGCCTATAAACCATGTATCTCTTGCAGCATCTCCTGGATTTCTTTCTCCTCTTATTCGAGTACTTCTTACAAAGTATTTCAACATGGAGGTTTGTGTGGCAGACCTTCTGAGGCCTTATGCTTGAATAAAACTTGATCCATATTACCTTGGTACAACAGAGGTATATAACAAAATGTGAGCTTTAGAAAAAGAAACTAACAAAATCTGGCATATATACAGGACCCATGGGATGTCATAGCCACACAAAAATATTTTTTCCATCCTGTCCAGCATCAAGTACCTACTTAATGAATAGGGGAGGTGTTCTTTGGGAGAGTGGCTACAACATAAAAGTGATTTAAAGCTCTAGAGCACCATAAATCTCTATTTTATACATGTATTGTTTGGTGCATGGTAACAGTAAATGAAACAAGAAAAGTGGCTTGAATTAAAGTATAGTAGTTCAGACTGATTTGCTGATAGTCTGCTAGTCTAGCGATTGTCATATGGATCCTGAAATAGCTTACCCCTCATCACTTCAGTTTTTTAAGTGGGTATGTAATATGCTGTTATTATTTCTTTTTTTTAAAGATTTTTTAAAATTTATTTATTTGAGAGAGAACACAAGCGGGGGAAGGGGCAGAGGGAGAGAGAGAGGGACAAGCAGACTCCCCGCTGAGCAGGGAGCCCAACATGGGGCTCGATCCCAGGACCCCAGCATCATGACCTGAGCTGAAGGCTGACACTCAACTGACTGAGCCACCCAGGCACCCCTGCTCTTATTATTTCTTATAGTAACCTCAAGTGATCGGCATAGAAAGCTTTATTTTCAACAATTCCACTCTTTGTCATTGCCGTTCTTTCAACAAAACTAAGGTTTATAAAAGAGACTTGTTTACACAACAGAGTTATATTCCTTTTGCCAACAACTATCACTTTCAGAAGTTGACTGCCTTTATTGTTAATAATCTATAGTATCTACCATTAGTTTTATAGTACATTAGAATTTTATTTAACTTAGCTGTGAATGCCTTTATATTTATTTAGATGAACATGTGGAAATTAAAGATAAAAAGCTCAGTCACATTCTTTTATTTTAAGATTTTATTTATTTATTTGACAGAGAGAGAGAGAGACAGCGAGAGAGGGAACACAAGCAGGGGGAGTGGGAGAGGGAGAGGGAGAAGCAGGCTTCCTGCCGAGCAGGGAGCCCGACGTGGGACTCGATCCCAGGACCCTGGGATCATGACCTGAGCCGAAGGCAGACGCTTAACGACTGAGCCACCCAGGCGCCCCTCAGTCACATTCTTATGTTACAGTTTGTAGTCAAGCAATTTAACATTGATTTTCTTATTTATTTATTTTTTATTTTTATTTTTTTAAAGATTTTTTTCATTTTTAAGTCGTCTCCACACCCAATGTGGGGCTTGAACTCACAACCCTGAGATCAAAGGTCGCATACTATACTGACTGAGACAGCCAGGCCCCCCTTGATTTTCTTATTTTGCAAAATGGCAGAGAGATACAATCCACTCTTAATATTTCCAGGACTAATTATTCCAACCATTCATCATAATAGGTCTTTTTTTCTTCTTTTACTCTTAGTTACCTGCCTTTGGTCATTTCAATAAATTATTAAAAAATAGTCCATTTTGCTAGGAAAATAGGTGACTAAGGGAAGAGATTGATGATAGAGGATATATATGAATTTTTTTATTATCATTAAATTTCTACTATTTAGAGAAAATGGCTGTATTGTTTCTATATTTTTATTTTTTAAAGTAAAATACTTATATATGACATTTGTCGCAATTTATTTTTTCTCCTTCCATAGTCTTTTCAATGTGTTATTTTGATTCAGGCACATAAGGGGATAATTCTAAACAAGTAGAGCTATCTGAAAGTTCTTAGATGTAAGCTATAATTAGCCCTTGCTTATTTTAAAAATGGCCCTTTCCATGCATTATATAAATAATTGCAAAACTAATTAATCATGCTTAACCCTTGTTTTCTAAGGTCACAGCAGCACAGGAATAATTGACGGTTGTATATTGAGTTCCAGTTAAGGAGATACTTGGCTGAAGCTCCAACAGAGCTTTTTTCTGACTTCTCTTTTCCTTCCTTTGCTACTTTTAATTTTTAGGGATTGCATGCAATGTGGCAGGGACTGCAGGATTTGGGGAATTGATAAAGCTTAAGACTTTTACTAAGTCCCTGCTTGACACTACCATAAACATCCCATCTGTGGTGTATCACTTCTTTCTGGCCACTTAAAGATCTGTGATCCCTGGCACCATGCCATGCTCATCTGGCCTCCCCACCCCTGATAAAAAGTGGTCTGCTTGCTGAATGAAAATTCCTTCAGCTCTTCAAGCTCCCCTTTCCCACTGGAGGATAGAAGGAAGGATCTCAAAGCATTGTTTCAGCTCCATGATCATATAGTTTCATGTAGAAAATATATGTGAGAAATGTTTGAAATCTAACCTTTTTAAGTGATGGGTTTTTAGAAAGAACTGTACTAAATAAAAGGAGCAAAATATAATTCATTTCAGTCCCATAGCCAGGAGCAGGGTATAAGTTGTGGAGATGAGTCTTAAGGAAGGTGGATTCAACAGGAAGAGAATGGGGATGGTCTGAGAGGGAAGTGCCACGTTTGAAATTGGCTTCACAGTGCCTTCTGAAGGGAGAATGGAAATGTGAGGAAGCCATGGGCCCACTGAGCATATGATCCTGACTTGCTGAACAGCGGAAAAGTAAAAAGAGCGAGATAGAAGGAAGGAGTAAGGTACCATGAGAGATGAGACAATGCTGTAAGAAAGCCAGGAAATAGAAGCTCTCTTACTTAAATCAGGACATTTCCAAGAAGTACTGAAGACTGTCTGTTAAAGTGATAGGACTTAGTTATTTTAATTATTAGCTTGGGCTAGTTTCTACTAGTAAACTTTTTTTTTTTTTTTTTGGCTAAAGTTCTTCTCTGACTCATGGTACCTATTTTTATTACTTATTCTATACTGGCTTTATGTATGAAGCCCCCATTAATGCATTAGAATTTTGCATATTGAATGAGCTTCAAATATTCTGTAGAATCCTACTCTATAATTAAATGTGGTTTAGAAGGGAACATAGATACTTATGCATATAACTTGTTCTTAAGATGTCATTATCATTGGTTACCACTGACAGTTAGTCATTTTAATTAGATATTAATATTCAGAGATTTTAAAGTATTACAAATCTCTAGGCTTCAAAATGGGAAAGGGAATAGAGCTTAGATTATTTGGTTTTGCCTACTAAGATGTTGGTTGAATTTAAACTAAAAACCATACAATTTCAACTTTTTTTTTTAAAGATTTTATTTATTTATTTGACAGAGAGAGACACAGCGAGAGAGGGAACACAAGCAGGGGAAGTGGGGGAGGGAGAAGCAGGCTTCCCGCCCAGCAGGGAGCCCGATGCAGGGCTCGATCCCAGGACCCCGAGATCATGACCTGAGCCGAAGGCAGAGGCTCAACGACTGAGCCACCCAGGTGCCCCGACAATTTCAACTTTTACTATTTTCGAGGCTACTAACAACTCAGATTAACTCTAGAATCTTTGCACAATATGAAGCCAGATTAGCCAGTGAAATTGTAATTTTGAAACTTAGCCTCAGATGCTGTCAAATGCTGGTGAGATCATCTGAACAGAGCAGCCATTAAAAAAAAATTAGGAGATGGATGGGGAAAATTGAATACTGACTGGATAATTGTTATTAAGGAATTATTGTTAATTTTTAGGTGAGATAATGGTAGTGTGTGCATGTACTTTTTAAAAAGTAATCTCTACATCCAACATGGAGCTCAAACTCACAACCCCAAGATCAAGAATCACATGCTCCACCAATAGAGCCAGCCAGGCGCCCCTGTGTATATGTATTTTTTAAAAGTCATCATCATTAGAGATATAAATGGGAAGGGGAATGGATAAGAGTTAAATGAAATAAGACTGGCCACGTAATGATAACTGTTGAATCTGAGCAATGCTTATATGGGCGTTCATTATACTACTTGCTCTATCTACTTTTGTATATGTTTGAACTTTGAAAAATAGTAAACAGTTTAAAATTTTAATCAGAACTTTCACTTGTATTTGTGAATTTTAAGAAGACCAGGCTTTTCTAATCGAGAAAAATTCTAACCCTTTCTAGTTTGTCTTTAAAAAAGGGCAATACCAGTAGGAAATCAAGTCCAGAGCGCCCACAATGCTTTTTATTTAGTTATTTTTTGTTAACGTGACCTGATTAATTTTATTGCATTCAGTATTTCTTTAATTAAAGAATAATTGACATACAATATTGTATTAGTTTCAGGCATACAGCATAGTGAATCCATATTTGCATACCTTATTAAATGGTCACCGTAATAAGTAGCAATCAAGGAGACAGTGATATTAGAAATGGCTATCAGGAGTTTCCCTAACTCCACCAGAACTAAGCACACAAGAGCCATTTCTGCCAAGCACTGGGCACTACAGGAAGACAGTCTTAAACTGTGAGGACTGTGTGTAAATATTAAAAAATCGACTTGAAAAAAAAAAACTTAATTGGGTTGAGACTTCATGTGAGGGCTAATCCAAGGGAAATAGGAGTCCAGGGTACCCATCTTGCAATTCCTTTTTAAGATTTGCATGTGCGTGTATGCTCATGGTTCCCATCCAAGTGACCAGATCTAAGTAAGACACATATAAGGAGCCTTTTGCCTCTAGAATGCAATAATAATTACAGTCAAATCATTTGTTATGTCATGCATTTAATCACTATTTTTTAAATAAGTTGCTTCCAAGATGGATAGGATTAATCTCAATAATGATTGCAAATAGATTTCCTGCTATCAGTGTTTTAAAGGATAGTGAGCATAAAATAGTTGGTATAAGTTTGCTTTTTCACATGTGGTTTTTATTTTTATTGAGCCCTTAATTATTTTGGATGCCTTTAGGGATAACTTCGTTGCATTTTATGTTGCAAATAATGGTTATCTCCTTATCACTTTCATCACTGTCATATATCATGATATCACTGCTGCTCACATTGTCACAGGATACATTGTCTCTGTAATCTGCCTCATGAAAGGACTTGAAAAAAGACTTCACTTCATTTGGAAAAGGTGAGTTTTGAGCATTTCTGTCCTTTGTCTCAGAAATATTGAACAAAGTCTCAGAAGAATTTCGGCAAACTAGCCATTTTTCCGTATAGCATTGACAAATCTTGATTAACAGAGGCCTAGATAACATGCCTGCCTTAACTGTACTAACTGACCTTTTTAGATTACGATGTCTAGGGGATTTGGTGAGTTTCTGTAAACTGGATCGCCTGGGTGACAAGATATGCTTTTGTGAACGGGATGGCTTGGTTGGCCTTACTGGATATTGTAGACTGGCTGGCCAAGGTGGCCTCACTGCCTTATTTGGATAGGATGAACAAGCCTGGCCACCTAGCTTACAGGCATGAGCTAGCTTATGTGGCTTTTCTAGATTATGTATTCTATATGACTTCCCTGGGTGGGCTGACCTGAATATTTTTTGTGGGCTTGATGGCTTATGTGACTTTTCTTGACTTAATAGGCTGTTTAACTTTTCTGTACTAGATGATATACATTGCTTTCCTGGACTCGAGGGCCTGATTAGCTTTTCTGCCCTGGATGGTCTGGATGAATTTTCTGGGCTTGAGGGCCCAGAAAACTTGTCTCTACTAGATAGCATGGATTGTTTTTCTAGACTGCATGGACTGGCTATCTTGTATTCACTGAATGATATTTTGGATGATTTGGATGACTTGGCTGTCACATCTTCTTTCTTGAGCCTGAAAATATAGAAAATTTGGAATATGACATCTTAAAACAAAAGAGTACAATTGCTGTCACCAGAAAACACAGGCTACTATGTCAGTTTAGACTTATTGGTCTTTTTTTAGCTCTGGTAGAAAAATTGAACACAGTATTAGTATGGTAAAAGTCATGACTTGGGTTATAGATATGAACTCATGCTGAATACTTTTTATTTTTCTTGAGAGTATATTTCAGATGCATTAGATAATCATATAGCCTACATATGGAATGACACAAAGTTGTTTCAAGTCTACTGTTGAGAAGGAGAGAGAGCTTCACTTATTCTAGAAATTAAACTTTAAAAAAGTCGCAGGTTGGGGGTGCCTGGGTGGCTCAGCCAGTTAAGCATCTGACTTTGGCTCAGGTCATGATCCCAGGGTCCTAGGATGGAGCCCTTCGTCAGGCTCCCCGCTCAGCAGGGAGTCTGCTTCTCCCTCTCCTACCCACCTCCCTGCCCTGTGCTCTTTCTCTCAAATAAATAAAATCTTTTTTTAAAAAAGTCACAAGTTGATATGCAACTCATAGACAACTGTCACAACTTGTCATCAGGAAAGAATAAACTCTTTAGACCATATTCACTGTTTCCTTCCTATCATATTTACACCATCAAGTTATCTATCCATGCATACTTATATTCACAATATTCCTCTAAAACTAAAGGAATAGAGCACCGGTGTATTTTAGTCATCGGTCCTTATATTGGGAAATTTTTAGGGAACCGCTATATCAGGGCCAGCCTGATTCTCCTATGGGAAAGGCAGGGAATGAGACAACAAGAACAACAGGGAATAATTTTTGCTATTATGTCTTAAAATGGTAGATTATCCAAAATGTTTTATTGTTTTTGGAATGCAGAGACCCAACTCCCTCTCTCTCCCCTTCTTTATTTTCTTTTCAAAAATTTTTTTATTTTTTTAAAAGATTTTATTATTTATTTGACAGTGAGACAGAGCACAAGCAGGGGGAGTGACAGGCAGAGGGAAATGAAGAAGCAGGCTCCCCACAGAGCAGGGGGAGCCCTATGTGGGACTTGATCCCAGGACCCTGGGATGATGACCTGAGCAGAAGGCAGTCGCTTAACCAACTGAGCCATCCAGATGCCCTCTTTTCAAATTATTTATTTAAATTCTAGTCAGGTAACATACAGTGCAATATTGGTTTCAGTCTCTCCCCTTCTTTATTCTCCCTGTCTTATTTAGATAGTCAAGCCCTTTTTTCCTAGACTCAATTTATAATGAAATTAATAGCCTGGGGCTCAGCTGAACCCTCAGTAAGAGATAGCTTTAGAATATGCTAAAATTGATAATGTACTTGAGAATATTTAAGAGCTGATATTATTGAAGTGAAGGTATCCACCCACAAGATGAACTCTTTAGAAGTCTGGGGTTAACATTAAGTAACCACAACAGCAATGAAATCTCCACTATATGTATACACACAACTTGCATTCTTAATTTAAGGGTGTAAAACTTACGTTCCTGCTTTGGGTGCTTCGTTGCTCATACACTTGTAATGGAGAAAACAAAAACAGGTAAAGACAAAAGCTATGATCGTAATACCAATTATGATAACGAGTAGACGTCTCCTAAAGTTGTCTATTTCAGTCTCCGTTGATTGAACGTGCTTAGCTCCCGTCGAAGAGGTTGTTTCACCAGAAAATGTGTTATCTTCCGTTTGGTAGTGGTTTGCCACTAAAGGTCAAAAATCAGATCTTTTTATCAGTGATTTTTTAAAGCATGATAAGTGTTCCACTGTCATTTTCCTCCCTCTATCACATCCCCAGCCACAGTCTAGATGCCAAATCTCTGGCTAATCAGTACAATTACCTTGGTTACCCCTGCATCATGGTTTGCTCACCCCATTACCTATGTTTTTGAGTGTATGTATGTCTTGCACATGTGAATGCACTTGAGTGTTAATGTTTGTGTGTGAATGTATATGGTGGAAAAGCGGGTAGGACAAGAAAAAACTCTTGTTGAAGCCTACTATATGTTAGGTACCATACTAGATTAGTTGAGGGTAGGGGTTGGTGGATTTGGGTGGGGAAGGGGAGTGAAGGGGGACAATATGTCTATACCCTATGCTTCTGTGTTGCTTGGATTTTTCACACAGAAGTAAAACTCTCAGGGGGAGGAGGGTAGGGGGATGGGTTAGCCTGGTGATGGGTATTAAAGAGGGCACATTCTGCATGGAGCACTGGGTGTTATGAACAAACAATGAATCATGGATCACTACATCAAAAACTAATGATGTAATATATGGTGATTAACATAACAATAAAAAATTTTAAAAAAAGATGTAAAACTCTCAGGTGTTTTCCTATAAATTCTTTTTTTCCTATTTTTTTATTATGTTAATCACCATACAGTCCATCATTAGTTTGTGATGTAGTGTTCCATGATTCATTGTTTGCATATAATACCCAGTGCTCCATGCAGAACGTGCCCTCTTTAATACCCATCACCAGGCTAACCCATCCTCCCACCCTCCTCCCCTCTAGAACCCTCAGTTTGTTTTTCAGAGCCCATAGTCTCTCATGGTTTGTTTCCCCCTCCAATTTACCCCCCTTCATTCTTCCCCTCCTGCTATCTTCTTCTTCTTTTTTTTAAACATATAATGTATTATTTGTTGCAGAGGTACAGGTCTGTGATTCAACAGTCTTGCACACTTCACAGCACTCACCATAGCACATACCCTCCCCAATGTCTATCACCCAGCCACCCCATCCCTCCCACCCCCCACCACTCCAGCAACCCTCCGTTTGTTTCCTGAGATTAAGAATTCCTCATATCAGTGAGGTCATCCTATAAATTCTTAAAGACCTACTAAAGGTAACATCCAAGAAACAGCAGATTTCTTAAACACAGCTAGCTTGTCTAATTAAGGCTCAAGTACATAATATAATAGATCCTAATTTCTAAGTTTTAAGGTTAGGCACATACCTGTAGTAGAAGATCCATCACTTTGGTTTGTATTTAAACAACTGTTTGTCCAAAAGGACAAAAGTAGGACATAAATAAAAAGATTCATGTCCAGGGATTTGTTCAAATGTTTCTTCTACCAAGGAAACTGCTGTCTTTGATAGGGCTCAGCCTGTTCTAGGAGTTTATGACATCATTATCATTTTGTGTCATAGTCTGACAACATAATCTCACCATGGAGAAGCCCAAGCTTCTGTGTATAAATACTGTCAAATGATTTTTAACAGTTTATTTCTCCACATCAAATATTCTATTAAATTCAAATCAAGAAGGTTGGGGAATTATTAAAAGCATAGAGGGAGATATTTAGAGAAGATAGGGAAAATGGGATTGCTTTAGATATTGAAGAACTATTTCTCCTTATTAAATGGTAAGGGGGCACTTTTCAGCCTTGTAGTAATTCTTAAGTGTTATAGGGGTTAAATCATCCTGGGGTATAAGTCTGTAGGATTTTTTTTTGTTAACAAAATTAAGATATTATAAAACAGTAGTAGTTAAAACAGTATGGTACTGGCATAAAAATAGACACATAGATTCAATGGAATAAAACAGAAAACCCAGAAATAAACCCACAATTATGTGGTCAATTAGTCTTTGACAAAGGAGGAATGACTACACAATGGGAAAGCTGGACAGCCACATGCAAAAGAATAAAACTGGACCACTTTCTTTCACCATACACAAAAATAAACTCAAAATGGATTAAAGACCTAAATGTGAGGCCTGAAACCATAAAAATCCTTGAGGAGAGCACAGGCAATAATCTCTCTGACAATGGCTATAGCAACACTTTTCTAGATGTGTATCCTGAGGCAAAGGAAATAAAAGTAAAAATAAACTATTGGGACTACATCTAAATAAAAACTTCTGTACAGTGAAGGAAACAATAAAAACAAACAAAAAAACCCTTAAAAGTCTCCCATCCTACTGAATGGGAGAAGATATTTGCAAATGATTTATCCAATAAAGGGTTAGTATCCAAAATATATAAAGAACTTAGACAACTCAACACCCAAAAAACAAATAATCCAATTAAAATATGGGCAGAAGACATGAACAGACATTTCTCCGAAGAAGACATACAGATGGCCAATGGACACATAAAAAGATACTCAACATCACTCATCATTAGGGAACTGCAAATCAAAACCACAATGAGATATCACCTCAAAGCTGTCAGAATGGCTAAAATGAAAAACAGAAGAAACAAGTATTGGCAAGGTTGTAGAGAAGAAGGAACCCTCTTGCACTGTTGGTGGGAATGCAAATTGCTGCAGCCACTGTGGAAAACAGTTTGGAGGTTCCTCAAAAATTAGAAATAGAACTACTCTATAATCCAATCATTGCACTACAAGGTATTTTCCCCCCAAAATACAAAAACACTAATTCGAAGTGCTATAAGCACTCCTATGTTTGTTGCTGCATTATTTACAATAGCCAAACTATGGAAGCAGCCCAAGTGTCCATTGATAGATGAATGGATAAAGAAGAGGTGGTTTAGATATATACAATGGAATATTATTCAGCCATAAAAAAATGAAATCTTGCCATTTGCAATGATATGGATGGAGCTGGAGAGTATAATCCTAAGTGAAATAAGTCAGTCAGAGAAAGACAAATACCATACAATTTCACTCATATGTGGAATTTAAGAAACAAAACAAATGAACAAAGAAAAATAAGGCAAACCAAGAAACAGACTCTTAACTATAGAGAACAAACTGATGGTTACCAGAGGGGAGTTAGGTGGGGGGATGGGTAAAATAGGGGATGAGGATTAAAGAGTACACTTATCATGATGGAAAAAAATAATAAAATGATAAAAAAGGGTGAAAGGAAAGTAACAATTACAATTCATATCGAGGTTTGGTATGATACAGAGAATCTCATCTTTTCCTCAAGATCTCATCTTTTCCTTGTGAACTATTAAGTTTCAGAGAACCCAAAACTATTCTTTTATAATACAGTAACTTTTTTTTCATTTAAAAATAAATTGTAATGGGGTGCCTGGGTAGCTCAGTCAGTTAAGTGTCCGACTCTTGATTTTGGCCAGGTCATGATCTCGGGGTCCAGTCCTGCATGGGGCTCTGCGCTGGGTGTGGAGCCTGCTTAAGATTCTCTTTCTCCCTCTGGCCCTTCCCCCAAATTGTAATAATTAGTGAATGCCAGTGAAAATAATGATGTCTGTGGTTAATATAAGGCAGTAAAGATTAGAAATCAGTGTTCTTTTTTAAAAAAGATTTTATTTATTTATTTGAGAGAGAATGAGAGAGAGAGAGCACGAGAGGGGGGAGGATCAGAGGGAGAAGCAGACTCCTCGCTGTGCGGGGAGCCCGATGAGGGACTTGATCCCAGGACTCCAGGATCATGACCTGAGCTGAAGGCAATTGCCCAACCAACTGAGTCACCCAGGCGCCCTAAAAAAGATTTTATTTTTAAGAAATCTCTTTACCCAACGTGGGGTTCAAACTCACAACCCTGAGATCAAGAGTTGCATGCTCTATTGACTAAGCCAGCCAGGCGCCCCTAGACCTCGGTGTTCTTAATGCTTTGAAATTAATGTTGAAAAGCTGAAATTCATTCTTTTGATTAACTTGACTGCCACACTGAGCATATCTGTGTATTGCTCCCTTAAAATGTTCAATATTTGGATGCTGATTAGAAGCTATCTGTATTCAACTCCTCTGTTGTTAATTCTGAAGTGTTATTTACACATTGTTATGGTGCACCTTACCTTGGTTCCTTTCTCTGTTTATTAAATCTACCATTTGACAGAATAAACACCAGGTAAATCAAAGAGGTGCCTTTGTTCTGTGTGGTTATTGTACAAAGCAACTACGGCTGCTGCCACAAGTCTCCAGAATAAAACCTGACTCTGAGCAAGTATAAAACTCTAGGGACAAGCATAACCCTACCCAAAGTGGCTATCTATATTTTCCAATGTACAAGTCCCCAAATACACTATTTGAAAGGCAATTTAATGTTTTGGCAAAAAAAAAAATGAATATTACTAAGGGATTGGGTCTTGTCAATTTTCCTAAGCCACAATAACCACTCACAAAATTTAAGTTTTCTTTTTTTTAAAAAAGATTTTATTTATTTATTTGAGAGAGAGCGAATGTGAGTATGAGAGAGTGAGAGAGGGCACAAGCAGGGGGAAAGGGTAGAGGGAGAGGGAGAAGCAGACTCCCGGCTGAGCAGGGAACCCGATGGGGGGCTCGATCCCAGGACCCTGAGATCATGACCTAAGCCAAAGGCAGATGCTTAACCAGGAGCCCCAAAATTTAAGTTTTCAAATAAAATAATTGAAATTAACTTTTCCTACCTCTTATACTTCAGTAACCTTATTTATCTGTCAGGAAAAAAAATTAAGGTTTGAATAGTCCCTTAACCTTTTTTTTTTTAAAGATTTTATTTATTTATTTGAGAGAGAGAATGAGATAGAATGAGCATGAGAGGGGGGGAGGGTCAGAGGGAGAAGCAGACTCCCTGCTGAGCAGGGAGCTCGACGCGGGACTCGATCCTGGGACTCCAGGACCATGACCTGAGCCGAAGGCAGCCGCCCAACGAACTGAGCCACCCAGGTGCCCCGTCCCTTAACCTTTTTATTGAGCTACTGCTAACCATCAAGCTGAAGCTCAGTCCAATCATTCATTTATTCAGCAAACATTTATGGAGTGTTCCTATAATGCAGATACCATGCTTAATGCTGCAGATCCCAAAATAGGCAAGATAAAAATTCCTGTACCCCTGGAACTTATATTCCAGTAGAGAATACAAGTAATTACAAAATAGTGTGAAGTGGGCTATATTAAGACTAAGCACAGTCCTTGGGGAGAGAAAGATCATTCTAACAATGATTGGAAAGTATGGATTAGAAGGGAACTCAGTTTGTTGGGGAGACCACTAGGAAGAAGAGAGAAGATGGTTACCAAAATTGAGGTACTGAGGATAGAGATAAATGGATGAATTTTTAGAACTATTAAAAGAAATTAAATTGACATGATTTGGTTCGTGACTGTTCAAGGGAAGGAAAGGGAAGAGTTGAGGATAGCTCAGAATTCTGGCTCAAATAACTGAGTGACTATTGGTCCTATTCATTGAGACAGAGGACACAGGCGAAGTTGGAGCTTTGAAGAGAATGGGGGTAGTAGAAGTTGATGAGTTCAGTTTGGGTTATGTTGAGCTTAAGGTTTTTATGCGATATCCAAGTACACATGTCCAGAAGCCAGTTAAATATATGGACTTGAAGTTCAGAAGATGGATTCCAGGTAGGAGTCATCAGCATCTAGAACAGGCTTCTTAACACTTTTTGTGCCATTGGCAGTCTGGGGAAGCCTGTGAACCCTGTTTCAGAATAATATTTTTAAATGTACAAAATGAAATGCATAGGATTATAAATGAAGTGAATTATACTGAAATAGTTATCAAATACAAGAATTGTGATGTAATAATACATGTAATTTTTGACTCATTAAAGAGATCTAGTGGTGGATCTAATAACTACTATGAACTGAAATAATGATAAACATAAAAAATATTTTGAGATATTTGTAACAAATATAATATATTAAACTGTATAATATATTAAACTATATATTGCAGATCAGAAAGCTGTAATCTGATACAGAGCCATTGAAGGTGGGAGTAGGGATGGGGATAGGGGCTGGGGGAGGAATTTGAAGAATTTCTATCTGATGGCTTCTGTTTTCCTACTGAATGACAAGGGGACTCATCCTTTGGGAGTAGAAGGGGCAGAGGTTTGAGGACTGGGGAGAGTTTTGGATTGATGCTATGGAGAACAGAAAGACTGAAGAAACTATCTGATGAGATATGGTTGTGATTTTTGCCCTTTCTCTGGCTTAGTGAGAAAAATATGTTTCCCTTTAATGATAAAGTTATTTCTATGGCAGTTGATGTGTTTATTAAGCTAAAAAATTAATCAGCATAATACTACTACTTGGGAAGTAACTAAGGGCTGCTACATAATGTAGCATTCAACTTTCTGCACAGTTTTCCCTGACAACCATATTCTGTGGATATATAACTAGTGGACCAGTACATACTGTTCAAGGAGCTGACTCATCTTGGAACTCTGAAGTCTAGGCCCTTAAAGCAGGGTAACCACAACACCTTTGCTTGGTAGATGCTCCAGTCTCCCTTTGTTCAGCCTATCCTCTGCCTGCCCTAATTTCAGCTTCACATATGAACAAGGACAGTCTATTTGTAGGAAAATTTCCCTGAGAGGTGTGGGTGGTTGGAGGATTCTGTGGCAATGGGGAAAGCACAGTGCATTTTCCCAAATGGACTGGCTCTTTCAATTTTGTGTTGCATGACAATAAGTCATTCTCAAACATTTATTGAGGGCTTCTTATGTGCCTTTGGCATTTCAGTGGTAGAGACAATTGAGGGGAGTGGGAAATGGACATTAAAAAAAAACAGGCAGTGATAGATACTATAAAGGTTCTGGGAAAGTCAATAACAAGTTTGATTTCATCAAGAGGGTCAGGGGAAGCTTTCCTAAGGAAGCAACACTGGGGCAGAGTTCTGAAATATGAGTGAGAATGAATTAAGAAAAGAATGTCCTAAGTGGAGGAGACACATAGGCAAAGGCCCTGTGGTGGGATGGAGGGCAGCAAGTTGGAGACCCCAAAAGAAGGTAAGAGAGTGGAGACCAGAGAAGTTTGGGCCTTGTAGGTCAACTTAAGTGCATTGGCCTTCATTCTAAGAACAGTGGGATTTCATTGAAGAATTTCTGGCTTAGAGAGTGACATAATAAGATCTGCATTTTAGAAAAATCGCAGTAGCTTTTGTATGGGGAATAGATTGGAGGGGCACAAGTAGGAGAAAGTAGTAAGATAATTAGGAGGCTGTTACAGTGCTGATAGTAGATGGTGGCTTGAAGCATAGTAGTGGTGGTGAAGATGGAGAAAAACTGATGAATTTGAGAAATAGTTTGATGGTGGGTAGGACTTGATGGGTTTGCAATGGGGCATGAGGTGGAGAGAGGTATCAAGGTTGATTATTCGTTCAACAAAATCTTGTCTATTATGTGACAAGAAGCTTTGTGTTAGGCACGGAGCATTCAAAAGGACATAGTTCCTGGGACGCCTGGGTGGCTCAGTCGGTTAAACGGCTGCCTTCGGCTCAGGTCATGATCCTGGGGTCCTGAGATCAAGTCCCGCGTCGGGCTCTCTGCTCAGTGGGGAGCCTGCTTCTCCCTCTCCCTCTGCCTCTCTCCCCAGCTTGTACTCTCTCTCTCAAATAAACAAATAAAATCTTAAAAAAAAAAGACATAGTTCCTACCTTCAAGGAGTTTGAAATCTAATGGGAGAGACAGGTAAATAACCAATCACTATGCAGCACATGACAATGTCATGCAGGTGTGATGTCACAGGAACACACAAAAAGAGTATCTATTCAGAGTGGGGACCCCTGGAGGAGATGACCCTTGAGATGTGTGTTTTTTTAAAAAAATTTTATTTATTTGAGAGAGAGAAAGCATGTGTGCGCAAGAGAGCACACACGAGCAGGGGGAGGGGCAGAGGGGGAGGGAGAAGGAGAAGCAGGCTCCCCACTGAGCAGGGAGCCCTATGCCACCCTGGGCTCAGTTCCAGGCAGACACTTAACCAACAGCCACCCAGGCGCCCCATGAGATGTGGTTTTTAATTCATTTGTTTTTTTAATATGAGTAGGAATTCCTTGAACCCAAAAAGGAGGAAAAGAATGTTGCATTGCAGACAGATAAATCAACATGTGCAAAAAATTGTTGAGGGAATTTCTTTTCCATGTGGCCAAAATGAAGAATGTGGGGAGAGATAGCAGAAAATGAAGCTGCAGTGGGTGAGCAGTGTAACCCTTACAAAAGGCCTTTCTTTAAGTCTTTTTCCTCATCTCTAAAATGAATAGAAAAGCAATAAAAGGACATGGCTTATAAGGGTAGCAGTCTTTGAAATCATACTTTTGGGATCATTGGAATAGAACAAAATTAAATATTCTTTGGAAAATACAACTCACTTTTACCCTGAAGCTCTAAATAATTCTGCTCAAATACTTTTAACAGTATAAAGATCAGAAAATGTTATTTTTATACAATGTTCTATATCAGTTATATCTCCATAAAGATAGAAAGAAAACTAAAAAAGGAAAATTTTATTTTATTGCTTTTTAAATAAGATGATCTTAATTTAGTGCTTATAAAGTGAAAGAATATATTTGTCAACTCTTTAAGATCAGTTCTTTTTCTAGTGATGGGTAGTTGGTAGACAATATCCTTTTTTAAACAATATCATTGACTGTATTCCCTATGGTGTACTTTTCATCTCCATGACTTATTTATTTGACAGCTGGAAGTTTGGATTTCTTAATCCCCTTCATTTAGCATAATACCCCTCACATCTATCCATACTGTCACAAATGGAAAGATTTCATTCTTTTTTATGGCTGGGTAATATATCATTGTGTGTATGTATATATACCATATCTTTTCTATCCATTCATCTATTGATGGACACTTAGGTGGCTTCCATGTCTTGGCTGCAATAATGCTGCAATAAACATAGGGGTGCATATATCTTTTCAAATCAAGGTTTTATTTTCTTTGGGTAAATACCCAGAAGTGGAATTACTGGATCAAGTGGTGTTTCTGTTTTTAATTTTTTGAGGAACTTCCATAGTGTTTTCTATAGTGGCTACACCAATTTATATTACCACCGATAGTGCACCAGGGCTCCCTTTTCTCCACATCCTCACCAACATTTGTTATTTTTTGTCTTTTTGATGCTAGCATTCTGACTGGTGTGAAGTAATAGTTCATTATGGTTTCTCTTTTTTTAAAGATTTTATTTATTCATTTATTTTAGAGGGAGGGAGTGTGTTCATGAGCAGGGGGAGGGGCAGAGGGAGAGGGAGAAGCAGACTCCCCACTGAGCATGGAGCCCAACATGGGGCTCCATCCCAGGACCCTGGGATCATGACCCAAGCTGAAGGCAGAAGCCTAACCAACTGAGCCACCCTGGTGCCCCCATTGTGGTTTTGATTTGCATTTCCTGATGATTAGTGATGTTGAGCATCTCTTCATGTCTGTTGGTCATCTGTATGTCTTCTTTGGAAAAATGCCTATTTAGGTTCTCTGCCCATTTTTTAATCTGATTTTTGAGGGTTTTTTTGGTGTTGGTTTTGTAAGTTCTTTATATATTTTGGATATTAACCCTTTATCAGATATATCATTTGCAAAAATCTTCTCCTGTTCAGTAGGTTGCCCTTTTTTGTTGTTGTTGATGGTTTCCTTCACTGTGCAAAAGCTTTTTATTTTGATGTAATCCCAATAGTTTATTTTTGCTTTGGTTTCCTTTGCCTGAGGGGGCATATCCATATATATATTGCTAAGGCTGATGTCCATGAGATTAGTGCCTATGTTTTCTTTTAGGAGTTTTATGGTTTCAGGTTTCACATTTAGGTCCTTAATCCATTTTGAATTTATTTTTGTGTATGGTCTGGGAAAGTGATCCAGTTTCATTCTTTTGCATGTAGCCATCCAGTTTTCCCAGCATCATTTATTGAAAAGATTGTCTTTTCTCCATTGTATATTCTTGCCTCCTTTGTCATAGATTAATTGACCATATAACTGTGGGTTTCTTTCTGGACTCTTTATCCTATTCTGTTGATCTATGTGTCTATTTTTGTGCCAGTGCCATACTGTTTTGATTGCTATAGCTTTGTAGTATATACTGAAATCTGGGATTGTGTTACCTACGCCTTTGTTCTTCTTCCTCAAGATTGCTTTGGTTATTAGGGTGTTTTGCAGTTCTTATAAATTTTAGGATTATTTGTTCTAGCTCTGTGAAAAATGCTATTTGGTATTTTGATAGGGATTGCATTGAATCTGTAGATTGCTTTGCAAAGTATGGACATTTTAACAATATTCTTCCAATCCATGAGCATGGCATATTTTTCCATTTGTTTCTGTTGTCTTCAATTTCATTCATTAGTATCTTATAGTTTTCAGAGTATAGGTCTTTCACCTCCTTGGTTAAATTTATTCTTAAGTATTTTATTCTTTTTGGTGCAGTTATAAATTGGATTGTTTCCTTAATTTCTCTTTCTGTTACTTTATTATTAGTGTATAGAAATAGAACAGATATCTGTATATTAATTTTATATCCTACTTCTTTATGGAATTAATTTATTTGTTCTAATTTTTTTGGTGGAGTCTTTAGGGTTTTCTATATACAGTATATGTCATCTGCAAATAGTGACAGTTTTACTTCTTCCTTACCAATTTGGGTACCTTTTATTTCTTTTTCTTGTCTGATTGCTGCAGCTAGGATTTGCAGTACTATGTTGAATAAAAGTGATGACAGTGGACATTCTGTCTTATTCTTGATCTTAGAGAAAAAAATTCAGTTTTTCACCATTGAGTGTGATGTTAGCTGTGGGTTTTTTTATATATGGCCTTTATTATGTGAAGGTATGTTCCCTCTAAACCTACTATTTTTTTTAAAGATTTTTTTAATTTATTTGACAGAGAGAGACACAGCGAGAGAGGGAACACAAGCAGGGGGAGTGGGAGTGGGAGAAGCAGGCTTCCCATGGAGCAGGGAGCCCAATGCAGGGTTCGATCCCAGGACCCTGGGATCATGGCCCGAGGCGAAGGCAGACGCTTAACGACTGAGCCACCCAGGTGCCCCTAAACCTACTATGTTAAGAGTTTTTTTTAAAAATATTTTATTAATTTATTTGACAGAGAGAGACACAGCGAGAGAGGGAATACAAACAGGAGGAGTGGGAGGGGGGGAAGGAGGCTTCCTGCGGAGCAGGGAGCCCAATGCTGGGCTCCATCCCAGGACCCTGGGATCATGACCTGAGCCGAAGGCAGATGCTTAATGACTGAGCCACCCAGGCGCCCCAAGAGTTTTTTTTATCATGAACAGATTTTGTATTTTGTCAGATGCCTTTTCTGCATCTACTGAGATGGTCTTATGATTTTCATTCTTCCCCTTGTTAATATGATGTATAAGATTGATTGATTTGTGAATATTGTACCATCCTTGTATACCTGGAATAAATCCCACCTGGTCGTGGTCAATTATCCTTTTAATGTATTGCTGAATTTGGTTTGCTAATATTTTGCTGGGGATTTTTGCATCTATGTTCATCAGGGATGTCGGCCTATAGTTTTCTTTCCTTTTTTTTTTTTTGTAGTGTCTTTGTCTGGTTTTGGTATCAGGGTAATGCTGGCTTCATAGAATGAATTTGGAAGTTTTCCTTACTCTTCTATTTTTTTTTGGAATAGTTTGAGAAGAATAAGTATTAACTTTTATTAAATGTTCCATAGAATTCACTTGTGAAGCCATCTGGTCCTGGACTTCTATTTGCTGGGAGGTTTATGATGACTGATTCAATTTCATTATTTATATTCGGTCTGTTCAAATTTTCTATTTCTTTCTGTTTCAGTTTTGGAAGATTGTTTCTAGAAGTTTATCCATTTCTTCTAGGTTGTCCAGTTTGTTGACATACAATTTTTCATAGTATTTTCTTATAATTATTTGTATTTCTATGGTGTTGGTTGTTATTTTTCCTCTTTTATTTCTGATTTTATTTATTTCAGTCCTCTCTCTTTTTTTCTTGTTGAGTCTGGCTGAAGGCTTGTCGACTTTTTTAATCTTTTCAAGGAACCAGCTCTTGGTTTTGTTGACCTTTTCTATTGTGTTTTTAGTTTCTATTTAATTTATTTCTACTGTAATCTTTTTTATTTTTATTTTATTTTATTTTTTTTAAGATTTTATTTATTTATTTGACAGAGAGAGACAATGAGAGAGGGAACACAAGCAGGGGGAGTGGGAGAGGGAGAAGCAGGCTTCCCACGGAGCAGGGAGCCCGATGCGGGGCTCGATCCCAGGACCCCGGGATCATGACCTGAGCCAAAGGCAGCCGCCTAACGACCGAGCCACCCAGGCGCCCCTGTAATCTTTTTTTTAAAAGATTTTATTTATTTATTTGAGAGAGAGAGAGAGAGAGCATTAAGAGGGGGAGGGTCAGAGGGAGAAGCAGACTCTCCGCTGAGCAGAGAGCCCGATGCAGGACTCGATCCTGGGACTCCAGGATCATGACCTGAGCCAAAGGCAGTCACTTAACCAACTGAGCCACCCAGGCACCCTCTACTGTAATCTTGATTTCCCTTTTTCTACTAACCTTGAGCTTTGTTCTTTTTCTAGTACATTTAGCATAAGGTTAGATTATTTATTTGAGGTTTTTCTTGTTTATTTAGGTAGGCCTGTATTGCTATAAACTTCTCTCTTAGAACTGCTTTTGTTATTTCCCAAAGATTTTGGACCATTGTGTTTTTATTTTCACTTGTATCCATGTATTTTTTATATTCCTTCATTCATTCATTTATAAGTAGGCTCCACACCCAGCATGGGGCCCAACATGGGGCTTGAACTTACAACTCTGAGATCAAGACCTGAGCTGAGATCAAGAGTTAGATGCTTTACTGACTGAGCCACCCAGGTGCTCCTGTCTCCATGTATTGTTTGATTTCCTTTTTGATTTGTTCATTGACCCATTGGTTGTTTAGTAACATGTTGTTTAGCTTCCATGTGTTCGTGTTCTTTCCAGTTTTTTTCTTGTAATTGATTTCTAGTTTTATGCCATTGTAGTCAGAAAAGATGCTTGATATTATTTCAATCTTCAATAGGTGATATCTTGAAGCCAATATTTCAGAAATAGCTTGCAAATTAATTTGAATATTAACATCATATTCACAATGGCTACAGAAACACTTTTTTTTTTTAACACAAATACATATGATTTTATTTGTAGGTTTACATGACTGGCGTGTTAGAGAAATTCATTTCACTAGAAATTCTGGAGCAGGATTTTGGGGGCACCTGGGTGGCTCAGATGGTTAAGCATCTGCCTTCTGCTCAGGTCATGATCTCTAAGTCCTGGGATCAAGCCCCGAGTAGAGTTCCCTGTTCAGTGGGGAGTCTGCTTCTCCCTTTCCCTCTGCCTCTCCCCCTGCTCATGCTCTCTCTCTCAAATGAATAAATACAATCTTTAAAAAAAAAAGAAATTCTGGGGTAGAATTTTAATTACAATTGTGCATAATAGATGTACTTTAAAATCCCATTTGTTGCTTTGGATTTGTTATTATTGTTGCCAGAACTAGGCTGATGCCCGGTGAAGCAGTTGCCTCTGGCACAAAATTTAAGGGGTGCTCAAACACTCAATAATACAGGTAAATAATATTTCAATGCAATATTTTAAAATCAAAATTAATGGAAAAAAATCCATGATGTACAAAATATCAAACATTTTAAGTAAAGATAAGATCTGACCCTGTACTTGCTCCCTAGTTCTGTTTCTACATCTTCATCCTGTAGAGCTATCCTTAGCCTTGTCCACTTGAGGAACATTTTTGTAAAAGATTTATTTATTTATTTGAGAGAGAGAGAGTGCTGCATGGGGGTGGGAGGGGCAGAGGGAGAGAATCTCAAGCAGACTCCCCGCTGAGCACGGAGCAGGACTTGGGGCTTGTTCTCTTGACCCTGAGATCATGACCTCAGCCGAAATCAAGAGTTGGACAGTTAACCGACTGAGCCACCCAGGTGCCCCAACATTTTTTTTTTTTTAAATATTCTTGTCCACGTTAAAAAGCAGAGGGGCAGAGTCAAGGACTCAGCCAGTGCTTTTAAACAGGGCTTTATCCTCAAGACCCCGAGAAATCTCTCTAGGTCATCTTCCCCAGGGCTGCGCTCCTGGGCTCCAATTTGCTGATTTTCTGTAAAGAATGCCTCTTCCTACTTTCTTTCTCCTTGGCTGTCCATAGCCGAACCCTTGCCACTTTCCTGATTTTCCCTCTTTTATCTGATTGTCTTGCTCCCAAAGTTGGCCAGAATTGTTCCCATTGGAATCAGTAGTATTCAAGCTCGTCGTAGCTCCCACAAGGCAAGTTTGAATCCTCTGCCCTTTCCTGGTGAGACACAGGAACAACCGTCCTGTGGTTTCTACCTCATGGTTTTCTACTGCCCTCCTCTGGGCCTTAATTGCCAGTGCAATCCCGTCTCTGGCTTTCAATTTTTTTCCCATTAGATTTTTTTAATTAAAAAAATAATATAGGCACCTTATAAAAATCTCAAGCCCCACAGAGGTATTTCAGCATTCCTTTATCCCTTTGGTTCTTCTGACCCCTTGAAAATTGTTCTAAATACTCCTTACTCATGGCCTGCCAAGATGCCTGAAATCTTCATCTTTATTTTTAAGTGCATTTTTAAAATTGCATGAGGAATATATTAGTCTATTCTCATTATGAAAAATAAAAAATACAGAAATATGCAGAATGAAAAATTATAGAGTCCTTTCCTTGACTATGCCACTCTTTTGCCATTCTAGAGATAATGACTCCAAGTTTCAGGTGTGACTCTCAGATCTTTTTCTACACATTTACATACATACCATGTACATAAGGCATACACACATACTAAACAGAAATGGGATCATTCTGTAAGTATTGTTTTTTAGGGTTTTAAAATTTACACAACTGTTTGGACCCCCCATGTTCACAGCAGCATTATTCACAATAACCAAAAGGTGGAAACAACCCAAATGTTCACCAACAGATGAATAGATAAACAAAATGTGGCATATGCATACAGTGGGATATTATTCACCCTTGAAAAAGAAGTAAATTCTGAGATATGCTACAATCTGAAAGAACCTTGAAGATACTATGCTATGAAATAAGGCAGTCACAAAAGGCCAAATACTGCATAATCCTACTTATATGACCTACCTAGAGTAGTCAAATTCATAGAGACAGAAAGTAGAATGGTGGTTACCAGGGGCTGGGCAGAAGGGAGAATGCAAAGCTATTGTTTAATGGGTACAGAGTGTCAGTTTGGGGTGATAGAAAAGTTCTGTAGATAGTTGCACAGCAGTCTGAATGTATTTAATGCCACTAAATTCTGCACTCAAAAGGGTTGAAATGGTAAATTTCATGTTGTGTGTATTTTACCTCAATAAAAAATAGAAAAAATTGCTCAACTAATACCTAAATAATTTCCTTGTAGAAGACTCACATGTAAATGTTATAGCGTAAGGCACGAGTGACCCCATTGACTGCTTTCCCTCCTCCATCCTATTCTGCTCTCCCCAGGTAATGGCTTTCAGACGGTCTGGTGTGTGTCCTTTCAGTTCCTTTTTTGTGCATTTACATACATTACAGAGCGTAGGTCTGGAGCCCGCCTGGGTTAATAGGGGCTTCTGAATGGGGGCTGCACTGAGTATTAAGTTAAATAATACATGTATAGCAGATAATACCTGTGACATTAAAAGCAGAAAGCAGGGGCTGGAAGGAATTTGAGGATGGGGGCCAGAAGGGACAGCAGAGGAGCCCAAGAAAAGAAAGTGAGAGGCTGCCAATCAAACCTGACATTCATCTTTATGGAAAAAAAAAGTAGAGGAGATACAAGGAAACACAGATTGAAGCATAGTAATAAAGGAAAATTTAATACACTACTCTCATCACAAGACAAATCAAATAGACAAAGTTATTAAGGAGGTAGAAGCCGCAAGTGACATAATAGAGTCGATCTTATAGATACATATGGGACTTTGCACCCCTTCTTTTTTTTTCACAGCATGATGACTTTTTTTTTTTATTTGCTTTGAACAGGGAATCCATTATTTTGGAAAAGCACTTTTCCACCCCTCAAGCTAGTCCTAATAAGGTCCAGCAATCATAAAATTCCTCCCTCTAAGCCATAAGGGTGGGCATGTGGCTCAGGCCAGACCAGTAATAGTTTTCTATCTCTGGCCATAGTGATTGGTTTGTAGCTGGCCATATGACCCAGGAGAGGCCAATCGGAGGTCTCCACCCAGTTTTTTCAAACAACTAGGATGTGAATTCAAAGTTGCCTGTGCCATGGCCCCAACTAATTTGAAAGAATAAAACTGTCATAAAGAGAAACATCATCATGAATGATGGAGAGAGTTTTCCAAGGAGAGTCACAATTCCAGTTGTTCCTGAGGCCACTGCATCACTGCCTTTTTGGTGGCCTGATTATATGTATCCATATAGTCCCTCTTTTATTTTGCTGATTGGAATTGGGCTTATGTCAATAGCAACCACAAGATTTTGAACTAATATAAATTGGTGTGGTGTGTGTGTAAACAATAGGATGATACCACAGGGGTCCCTGAGCTATAAATTCAGATCAGTAGGCCAAAGACAGGCCCAACATGCTTGGTCTCAGGACAGTAGCCCCCCACTACACCTCTGTAGCACAGGACAAGCTACTGACTTAGAATGAAATGAGGCCATTGTTTGCTGGAATTTCAAATTCTTCCCACCAGTAGTTACCAGCACACTTCCTCTTTGCAGACTTGGGCTTTTCAGAAAAGAAGGCTGTTATCAGCTTTCCCTTCTTATGCCCCTGTGCTTACCAATAGGACTTTCCTGCCGGTGCAAATGCATGTGTGTTCTCTCCTACACACACTCACAACATGTCTCCAAATGTGTACCCTCAAGGGCCGTCACAAACATATACATAAATATATGACACCTCAGGTGAGAACGTGGAGGCAGTATCTGTAGGACTAGAAATTATGTTTTGTTTATTTTTTGATCTCATATGCCCGTTGATGTGCTCTAGTTATTACCACATAAAGGGCGGAAAGCAATTTTGATCTCAACTGCCTGTCCAATCTCAATTTATTCAGTCACAGACATTAATGAGTTTGCAATAGGTCGTTTTCTAGAAGGTCTTGAACATCCCCGAAAGATCTTGACAGTCCAGTATCCATTGAACTGTTCTTTGCCTGTTCTGCCATCGTGTGGACAAGGAACACAAATGCTATGGAGATAATGATCCAACTTTCATTTGAAAAGTGTTCTAATGATTAGAGATATTTTTCCCTTCAGGGGTGGAGGAGAAGGGGGAAGGACACTGGGAGAAAATATGAGTCCCAAATCGAGGAAGATTGCCTGCTTTCACTGAATCTTTACAACCGGTTCAGGCTGGAGGGTTTGCTCAACTGAACGCAGCGTCTCTCTGAGGAGCTAGCACTTAGTGCTACCAGGTGTCAGGCAAAGAATTCCTACAGTAGTCTTCCTAGTGGCCGGCTGGGTAGGCATTATCACTGCATTATTTTCATTTTCAGATGAGCCTAGTGAGGCTCGGAATGGCTGAGTAGTATGCCCCGGTTCCCAAAGCTAGTAAGTAGCAGAGCCAGGATGTTTTGAAAATAGAGGGGAGGGAAATATAAAATAAAAAATTTTATTAGGACTTACCTACAAAAGAATATAAGTGATGTATATATCAACTGTGAAGTTAAATAATAAAATGAATGCTCATGAATCCACTAACTTCAGAAAAGAATACTGTCAATGCCATTGAGGTTCCTTGTGTGTCCTTTATGCTCCTGCCTCCCTGCCCTTAGATCCTGACTTGTTTTCATTTCCCTGAATTTCGTTAACATTTTATTCCGGAAGTATGTGTCCCTAGTTTTGCTTAATTCTGAAATATATAAAAATGGAAAGATATTTTACATTTCCTCTGTGACTTCCTTTATTCACTCATAATTGCTTTGACTTCCATCTATGTTGCTGTATGTATTTGTACTTCTTTTTTTCACTGATGTTTAGGCCTCTATTAAATGAATGTACCAGAACGTACTCATCTATTCTCTTATTAGTGGACACTTAGCTTGTTTTCCGGCTTTCCACTGTTACATCCAATGTTGCTATAAATGTCCATGTACCTGACTCTTGGTGCATGTGTTTAAGAGGTCCTCTAGAGAATATACCTGGAGGAGAACAACTGCATGATAGGGAATATAAATATTCAACTTTTACATGATAATCTAAAATTCTTTTCTAAAGTGGTTGTATTAATTTATGTTCCCACCAGAGTGTGTAAAAGTTGCCACTGGTGTAAATCTTTGCTATCATTTGAAGTTGCCAGAACTTTAAATTTTGACCAAATTAGTGGGTGCAAAATGGTATGCCAGTGTGATTTCTAGGAGTTTGTAAAACTTGTATGTTTTCAAGTTTAGTGGCATGAAGCTGGATCACTAGATGAGGCAAAGAGACAGCATTCTAGACCAAGGAAACCACTTAGGAAAATATCTTTGTCTATTCAAGTTGCTGTAACAAAATACCACAGACTGGGTGGCTTTAAAAAAAATAAATTTATTTCTCACAATTATGTGGGCTGGAAGTCTAAGATCAGAGTGCCACCGTGGTTGGGTGAAGGCCCTCTCCCAGGTCACAGACTTCTCATTGTGTCCTCACATGGCAGAAAGGACTAGGGCTCCCCGAGCCTCTTCTAGAGGGTCACTAATCCCATTTATGAGGGCTCCACCCTCATGACTTAATCATCTCCCAAAGGTTCCACCTCCTAACACCATCATATTGGGCATTAGGATTTCAGCATATGAATTTTGGGGAAACATAAGCAGAAAGGATTCTCAGTCAGGGAAGGAGGGTGGTGCATTTACAGAACAGAAAAAAATTCACTAAGATAGGAGAATAATGAGTTTGACCCTGCCTTGTTAGCTAACCTCTTGGTACCTCACATCTTGCCTGACTTCACCTGTGGAATCTGCCAGAACCCACCTACCATCCTGATCTTTTCTGATCAGCTCTCAATTATTGCATCATATTATATGGTGAAATTGTGTTTTAACTTTAACCAAGCTGATTCATACTGGGTCTTATGTTTCTTTTTTTTTTAAGATTTTATTTATTTGAGAAAGCGAGAATGAGAGAGAGAGAGAGAGAGCACATGAGAGGGGGGAGGGTCAGAGGGAAAAGCAGACTCCCCGCTGAGCAGGGAGCCCGATGAGGGACTCGATCCCAGGACTCCAGGACCATGACCTGAGCCGAAGGCAGTTGCCAAACCAACTGAGCCACCCAGGTGCCCAGGTCTTATGTTTCTTATCTTTTATCAGATAGCTGTAACATTTGGATGAACTTCCAGAAGTTTATTTCAAAATATCTTTCTTATCATTCCATCACTAGTTCATTGTCAGTTCTTCTTTGATCATCAAGCAACTATTTATTTATTTGTTTTTTAGTTTTATTTCTCTACACCCAATTGGGGCTCGAACTCATGACCCAGAGATCAAGACTTGCAAGCTCTACTGACTGAGCCAGCCAGGCATCCCTGATTATCAGGCAACTGTAAAATTGATTTTTGAAATGCATGTGGATTCACATGTGGAGTTCTGAAGGATGTGTGAGAATGAATTTTCAGGGATTTATTTTAGAACTAAAAATTATCTTTCATTTCTTTGGCCTAGAACAGGGAGAGTCCCTGTAAACTCAGCAGTTGTGAATTATGGTTGTCTTTGTTCTTTGGGAGATTGATCTGCTGGTCAAGTGAGTCTGATGGTCTAGCTCAGGTTTTCCCCATTGGATTGGAACATATAGACATAAAAAACAGAACCCAAGATAAGGATTTTAATGATCATGAACTAAGTGATATTTGCCTTTGGCTCTCCATGGTAGCTAGAGTCTGATGATGTCCCTCAATGAACCACACTATCTGGTATTCATGCCCTTGTGCAATCCTGGCCACGTTGACCTGTGGCTGGTGCTAACCAGTAGAATGCTGTGGAAAGCATACTGTGTTGGTTCCAGACCCCGTCTTTTTTTTTCATTCAATATTTTTTCCAGCTTTATTGAGATATAATTGACATATAACACTCTGTAAGTTTAAGGTGTACAATGTGATGAATTTGATATATGCATATATTGTGAAATGATTACTGCAAAATAAGATTAACACAGCCGTCACCTCACATAGTTACCTTTTCTGTGTTCGTGGTGAGAACTTTTAAGATTTACTTTCTTAGCAACTTTGTAGTATACAGTACAGTATGGTTAACTATAGTCACCATGTTGTTCTACTTTAGATCTCCAGAATTTATTCATGGTATAACTGGAAATTTGTGCCCTTTGACCACTTTCACCCATTTCCACCAATCTCCTCTGTTTCTATGAGTTTTTGTTTTTTTAATTCCTCATGTAAGTGAGAGCATATAGTGTTTTTATTTTTCTATCTGACTTATTTCATTTATTATAATTCCCTCAGGGTCCATCCATAATGTCACAAATGGCAGGATTTTCTTTTTTATGGCTGAATAATGTTCCATCCCCCCCCCCTCTCCACTCTCTTCATCCATTCATCTGCCAGTGGACACTTAGATTGTTACCATGTATTGATGATTATAAATAACACTGCAATGAATATGTGGGTATAGATATTTCTTTAGGATGGTAATTTCATTTCCTTTGGAAATATTCCCAGAAGTGGGATAGCTGGATCATATGGTAGTTCTATTTTTAATTTTTTTGAAGAACCTCCATATTGTTTACCATGGTGGCTGTATCAATTTACATTCCCACGAACAGTGCATGAAGGCTCCCTTTTCTCCACAGCCTCTCCAGGACTCGTTGACTCATTATCTCTGGTCTTTTTGATACTAACCATTCTGACAGGTGTGAGATGATATCTCATTGTGGTTCTAATTTGCATTTCACTGATGTTTAGTGATACTGTTCACATTTTCACGTACTTGTTGGCCATTTGTATATCTTCTTTGGGAAAATGTCTGTTCAGCTTCTTTGCCTATTGTTAAATGTGATTATTATTTGCTACTTAGTTGTATGAATTCCTTATGTATTTTGGATATTAACCCCTTATCAGATAGATAGTTTGCAAATATTTTCTCCCATTCCTTAGGTTGTTGTTTCATTTCGTTGATTGTTTCTTTTGCTGTATAGAAGTTTTTAGTTTGATGTCTCACTTGGTGATTTTTGCTTTTGTTTCTTATGATTTTGGTGGCATATCCAGAAAATCATTACCAAGACCAATGTCAAAGAGTTTTGTCCCTGTGTTTTCTTTCAGGAGTTTTGTTTCAGGTCTTACATTTAAATCTTTAATGCACTTCCAGTTAATATTTGTGAGCCCTCCTCACTGCTGAGCAGGGAGCCCAGGCTTGATCCCATGACCCTGGGATCATGACCTGAGCTGAAGGCAGACTCTTAAGCGAATGAACCACCTAGGTGCCCCCAGACCCAGCTTTTAAGAGGACTGGCCATTTCTGCTTCCTGTCTCTTATAATTCTCAGTTTGGGGAATCCTAAGCCAACATGTAAAATATTTAGCTACCCTTCTGTAGAGACCATGTGGAGAGGTCATGGGGAGGGAAGAGGTCCTGAGATCAAATGGAAAGACAGAGTCCAGTTTTATCAGGGTCCCAGATGACTCCAACCCCCGTTATCATGTGACTGTGGCTGCATGAGAACTCCAAAGTGAGACCAGCAGAACTTTCATGAAACCGTGATAAATAATAGAATGGTGATTATTTAGAGCTACTAAGTTTCTGGGTGGTTTGTTATGTCAACCAAAATAGCAATCAGTATGTAAAAGTCTGGATCCAATTCCAGTGTATATGTTATGTGTCTTGTTTGGGGGCAGGGAGGGTTCCCGCACCACCAAGCAATTCTTGGGTACCAGCTGGGTGTCCTACAGTTCAACACAATTCTGAGACTGTCTACTCAGAGAGAGTGTCAGACTCCCCAGATTTAGGGTTCAGTCCTGCAAGACTGCACCCCACCACCAATTTTAACTGCATCAACATGAGTTTGCTCCTTTGTTAGTCACACATAGAAACTACAACGGGTGGAATGGTCGCAGAAGGGAAACTTGGTTTGCAGCAAGTAAGGAGATCATGGGGAATAACGTCCAAAGCTGTGACTCCCTGAGCAAGGGTGAATAGGTTCCTTTTATTTAGGCTTAGGATGAATACTGAGATGGGGAGCCTTGTCATCGTATGTAGAGGTGGGTATAAGGTGGCACACGGGCCTTAAGGAAACATGCCTATGCATACATTGTATATTATGTAAATGAAGCTTTGTGCTCCTCCTTGGGTGGAGATTTTAGTATTATAGTGAGGTAAAGGTAACTGTCAGTCACTCCATGGGTCACTCCATGGTCCATCTGTGCAGGCATGAGTTGGGGGTTAGGTTCAAACTGGACTGGGTGTTCTGGGCTGACTGGAATTTTTTTTTTTTTTGGCTGGAATTCTTCATTAGGGCAGTCATTATTGCTTGAGGGGTAATTTCAGTTTCCATCACAGGGTGCTCTGCTCACTGGATCTTTCATCTGATTTAAGAGGTAAGCTGGAAAGAAGAGCTTAAGGGAAAATGTGGGACAAAGGTCAGTAGGTATAAACAGGTGAGCAGTGAAGGTCAGATTTTGGGGTCTAGCTGGTGACAATCACAAGTACAGATTATTACCTGTACTTCTGACTGACTGGCTGTAAATCAGAGGTTCCCACAACTCTTTCCTTGGGTTTGATTAATTTGCTAGAGTGGCTCCCAGAACTCAGACAAACATTTTACTTTCTAGATCACTAGTTTATTTTATTTTATTTTTTTTAAGTAGGCTCCATGCCCAATGTGGGGCTTGAACTCACAACCTTGAGATCAAGAGTCACATGCTGTACTGACTGAGCCAACCAGACACCCCAAGATCACTAGTTTATTTTAAAAGGATACAGGTACAGCCAGATGGAGGAGATGCATAGTACAAGGTATGGGGAAAGGGCACAGAGCTTCCAAGCATGCCACTTTTCCCAAATCTCCACATATTCATCAACCCAGAAGCTCTCTGAACCCTGTCCTTTTGGGCTTTTATGGAGGCTTTAATACGTAGACACTAGGCACGATTGATTAAATCATTGGCCATTGGTGACTGAACTCAATCTCAAGCCCCTCTCTTCTCCCCGGAGGTTGGGAAAGTAGGACTGAAAGTTCTGACTCTCTAATCACTTGGTTAGTTCCTCTGGGCAACGAGTCGCCATCCTTTAGTGCTTTCAAAAGTCAACTCATCGACACAAATACAGTTGTAGTGGAAAGGAGAGTTATGAATAATAAGACACTCATTTCACCTTTATGCTCTGAAACTATTTCAGGAACTGAGGACAAGAGACCAAATATTATGACAAAAGATGGTCCCATTGTTCTTATCGCTTAGGAAATTCCAATTCTGGCTTCTGGCTTTCATTGTTCATCTATTCCTTTAAACAAAATGACCTCATGCTGCCATATATATATATTCAGGACCCATAGCCATAAAGTACCTCTATATAAAATAAAAAATAACTGTAAAACAAATAAATCAAAATCAAAATGAATGAAAAAAAATAGAAAAATTAGTAATTCAAAATGTTAAAAAATAAATTAAATAAAGGCTTTGGCAGTGCAACAGATAATCCTTAAGGTCTAAGTTGTGGAGTCAGATGGCCCTCACATCAAATTCCTGCTTAAAACTTTGGTAGGTCATTTAAGCATTCTGTGACTTTAATTTGTTAATCTGTCAAATGAGGTGTCAAATGGCAAAAATAATACAATTTAGTAATGAGTTTGATGTTCTTTCTTTTTTCCTTGTTTATTTTTTAAAAATTTTAATTATTTTTTAAAATTTAATTTCAATTTATTAACATATAGAGTATTATTAGTTTCAGAGGTAGAGTTCAGTGATTCGTCAGTCTTATATAACACCCAGTGCTCATTACATCCCGTGCCCTCCTTAATGTCCATCACCCAGTTAGCCCCCCCACCCTCCTCCCCGCCAGCAACTCTCAGTTTGTTTCCTATGATTAAGAGTCTCTTATGGTTGGGGGCGGAGCAAGATGGCGGAGGAGTAGGAGACCTAGATTTCGTCTGGTCTCAGGAATT
>NW_027397126.1:3412259-3412836 GCF_003265705.2 Callorhinus ursinus
AGCCGCAGCAACTTCTTCCTAGAAACATCGCCAAAGGCACGGGAAGCCAGGGCAAAAATGAACTATTGGGATTTCATCAAGATAAAAAGCTTTTGCACAGCAAAAGAAACAGTCCACAAAACCAAAAGACAACCGACAGAATGGGAGAAAATATTTGCAAATGACATATCAGATAAAGGGCTAGTATCCAAAATCTATAAAGAACTTATCAAACTCAACACCCAAAGAACAAATAATCCAATCAAGAAATGGGCAGAAGACATGAACAGACATTTCTCCAAAGAAGACATCCAAATGGCCAACAGGCACATGAAAAAGTGCTCAACATCACTCGGCATCAGGGAAATCCAAATCAAAACCTCAATGAGATACCACCTCACACCCGTCAGAATGGCTAAAATTAACAAGTCAGGGAACGACAGATGTTGGCGGGGATGTGGAGAAAGGGGAACCCTCCTACACTGTTGGTGGGAATGCAAGCTGGTGCAACCCCTCTGGAAAACAGTATGGAGGTTCCTCAAACAGTTGAAATTAGAGCTACCGTTCGATCCAGCAATTGCACTACTGGGTATTTACC
>NW_027397126.1:3412936-3542783 GCF_003265705.2 Callorhinus ursinus
CCATCGACAGATGAATGGATAAAGAAGAGGTGGTATATATACACAATGGAATATTATGCAGCCATCAAAAGGAATGAGATCTTGCCATTTGCAACGACGTGGATGGAACTGGAGGGTGTTATGCTGAGTGAAATAAGTCAATCAGAGAAAGACATGTATCACATGACCTCACTGATATGAGGAATTCTTAATCTCAGGAAACAAACTGAGTGTTACTGGAGTGGTTGGGGGTGGGAGGGATGGGGTGGCTGGGTGATAGACATTGGGGAGGGTATGTGCTACGGTGAGCGCTGTGAATTGTGCAAGACTGTTGAATCACAGATCTGTACTTCTGAAACAAATAACGCAACATATTTTAAGAAAAAAGAAAAAGAAGAAGATAACAGGAGAGGAAGAATGAAGGGGAGTAAGTCAGAGGGGGAGACGAACCATGAGAGATGATGGACTCTGAAAAACAAACTGAGGGTTCTAGAGGGGAGGAGGGTAGGGGATGGGTTAGCCTGGTGATGGGTATTGAGGAGGGCACGTTCTGCATGGAGCACTGGGTGTTATGAACAAACAATGAATCATGGAACACTGCATCAAAAACTAATGATGTAATATATGGTGATTAAGATAACAATAAAAAAATAAAAAAAAAGAGTCTCTTATGGTTTGTCTCCCTCTCTGATTTCATCTTCTTTCATTTTTCCCTCCCTTCCCCCATGCTTCCCTGTTTTGTTTCTTAAATTCCACATATGAGTGAAATCATATGATAATTGTCTTTGTGTGATTGACTTATTTCACTTAGCATAATACCCTCTAGATCCATCCATGTCGTTGCAAATGACAAGATTTCATTTTTTGATGGCTGAATAATATTCCATTGTACATATATACCACATCTTCTTTATCCATTCATCTGTTGATGGACATCTGGGCTCTTTCCATAGTTTGGCTATTGTGGACATTGCCTATAAACAATGGGGTGCAGGTGCCACTTGATGTTCTTTATTTAAGGGCAAACATTTAATGGGTCAGGGGAGTACAGTGCCTCAGAGTGCAGTGGAGCACTCTTCCCCAGGGATTTTGGGCAAGAGTGAGTTTTGTAGAACGTTAGAAGAGGCAATGTGGAAACAGCATGATTGCCTTGGGATTTCCTGGTAAGGCTAGCAGGACCTGTTTTATAGGGTAAGGTGAACTAGCTAAAGCTGAGTTGGAGGATCATGCTTGGTGTATGTTAGGTTTCTGGACAGTGAGGCATTCCCCATATGTGTGGGCCGACTTAGGTTTAGATTTATGACGTGGGCCAGGCCACTGGGAAGCATCCATTTTGTGGGTTCTGATATACAGATTTCCTTTATTAGGACAAAATGGTACCTATCTCTTCCCAGGTTTGTTATGCAGATAAAATAACCATAAACATCCTGATTACTTTAAAGCTATAGAAATAGGAGCACATGGGTGGCTCAGTTGGTTAAGCATCCAATTCTTGATTTCAGCTCAGGTCATTATCTCAGGGTCATGAGATTGAGCCCCGCATCAGGCTCTGTGCTGGGTGTGGAGCTTGCTTGGGATTCTCTCTCTTCCTCTCCCTCTGCCCCTCCCCACTCGCATGTGCGCTCTCTCTAAAAATAATAAATAAATAAATAGAGCTATAGGAATAAATGTCATTTAAAAAAGCTATAATTAATTTTATTTTCAGGAGTAGAATTTAGTGATTCATCACTTATATATAACACCCAGTGCTCATCACAGCATGTGACCTCCTTAATGCCTGTCACCCATTTAGCCTATCCCCCAGCCACCTCCCTTCCAGCAACCCTCAGTTTGTTCTCTATAGTTAAGTCTCTTTTGGTTTGTCTCCCTCTCTGTTTTTATCTTATTTTATTTTTCCTTCCCTTCCCCTATGTTCATCTGCTTTGTTTCTTAAATTCCACATATGAGTGAAATCATATGGTATTTGTCTTTCTTTGACTGACTTATTTCGCTTAGTATAAAACCCTGTAGTTCCATCCACATCATTGCAAATGGCAAGATTTCATTCTTTTTGATGGCTGAGTAATATTCCAGTCTATTTTATACACATACACACACACACACCCCACATCTTCTTTAAAGATTCATCAATTGATTGACATTGGGCTCTTTCCATAATTTGGCTATTGTTGATAGTGCTGCTATAAACACTGGGGTGCATGTGCCCCTTTGAATCAGCATTTTTGTATCCTTTGGATAAATACCTAGTAATGCAATGCTGAGTCATAGGGTAGTTCTATTTTTAACTTTTTGAGGAATCTGCATACTCTTTTTCAGAGTGGCTGCACTATTTTGCATATAGGAATTTATTTTTATTAGATTATCAGCAATTAGCCAAACTAGCCTCTTGTGAAAGCTGAAAATTACTCAACCTATCCTCTCTCTGAATCCCAGTTTACATATAATTTGTAAGAATCCTGGCTATTGTCTACCCACAACAAGCAGGTTATGGTCTGAAGAGTCACCATTCACTTGTGTTACTGTTACTGACCTATCTCCTACAGTCTTTGGCTTTTGTCCTTGCTTCAGGCACTGCCTGTCATTTGGGGACCTGCTTCACATTCAGCTCCAAGCCATTACCCTCAAGTATTTCATCACTCATCTGTCACTAGCTAAGACAATTTTTTTGATATTTGTTCATCTTCAAGGAACTCCCCAATTGCACTCTTGAGAGAGTGAGGGGAGGGGCAGAGGGGGAGGGAGAGGGACAAGCAGACTCTGTGCTGAGTGTGGAGCCTGATGCAGGGCTGGATCCCATGACCCTGAGATCATGACCTGAGCCAAAATCAAGAGTCAAATGCTTAACTGACTGAGCCACCCTGGTGCCCCAAGAAACCTACTTTAAATATAAAAATACAAATAGGTTAAAAGCAAAAGGATGGAATAAGATATGCCATGATAACACTAGACAAATGAAAGCTGGAATGGTTATATTAATATCAAAGTAGATTTAGGACCAAAGAATATTACCAGAGGTGAATGAAGTTGCTTCATAATCATAAAAGGGTCAATTCATCAAGAGGAAAAAATAATCCAAACATTTATGTGCCTAAAACCAGAGCTACAAATGTATGAGGCAATACCAGAGGAACAGCAAAGAGAAATAAAATTATAGTGGGAAATTGTAGTTCTTCTTCAATTATTGATAGAAGAATCAGGTGAAAAATCTGGAGCATGTAGAGGAATTAAGCAATACCATGAACCAATTTGTCCTAATTGCCATTTATAGAAGATTCTACCCAACCACAACAGAATATACACTTTTTCAAGTGTCCATGAAACATTTACCTACATAGAACATACACCATGTCACAAAATAAATGTTAATAAATTTAAAAGGATTTAAACCATGTTGTTTTACAATAATGGGACTGAATTAGAGATCAATAACAAAAATGTATCTTGAAAATCCTCCATATAATTGGGAACTAAATAACACATTTCTAAATAATCCATGGGTCAAAAAGAGATATCAGACAAGAAATGGGAAAGTATTTTGAAATGAATGAAAATGAAGATACAGCATACCAGAATTTGTAGGATGCCACTAAAAAGTGGTGCTTCGGGGAAATTTATAGCAGTAAATGCCTATGTTAGAAAAGGAGAATTGTCTCAAGTCAATGACCTCAGCTTCTATCATAAGAAACTAGAGAAAGGAGAATGAATTAAACTCAAGCAGAGGAAAGGAAACAATAAAAATCAGAATAGATATAAATGAAATGTGAAACAACAATAACAAAACAATAGAGGAAAAGTCAATGAAACCAGATGCTATTGATTCTTTGAGAAAATCATAAAATTGATAAACCACTAGCCAGACTTATCAGAAAAAAGAGAGAAGACACAAATGACCAATAACAAGAATGAGAAAAGTTCTATCACTACAAATTCCACAGATACTAAAAGGATAATAAATATTACAAACAAATGTATGCCCATAAATTCAACAACTTAAAAGACACAAATAACCAAAGCTCCACCAATTATTAGACTGAAGCCTTCAAGAAGTTAACTCAAGTGGCTAAGCATTGGTTTCTTTGTAAAATGGTGGGGTTGTTGAGGAGTAAATGAAATTCTTAGTTGATATCATCATCATCATCATCACTTGGAATTCAGACTTGTACAGCAAATGAAGATCTGGATGTAACTGAGAAGAAACCATGTGATCCACAATCAGCTACTTTAGGAGCTATTTGATTTGGTAAACCATTCTCTTTGGACTCTGATCTTATTCAGTCTCCTCTTTCTATCTAAAAAATTTTCCTGCTCACTTGGGAGTTCTTACTGGTGCTTTGTGCATTAAAAGCCTGACTAATCACATCAATAAATTGTGCTGATAAAAAGGTTTGTCATTTAAGCAACTGGAAATTTCAGTAATTCAGAATACCCAGGGAAAATAATCTTTTTTTTAAAAAAAAGATTTTATTTATTTATTTGACAGAGACAGAGATAGTGAGAGCAGGAACACAAGCAGGGAGAGTGGGAGAGGGAGAGCAGGCTTCCCGCCGAGGAGGGAGCCCGATGTGGGACTCGATCCCAGGACCCTGGGATCACGACCTGAGCCGAAGGCAGACGCTTAACGACTGAGCCACCCAGGCACCCGGGAAAATAATCTTTAAAGCATTCTGTGTACATTCCTGGAACCTAGAGTGGTAATTAAAATTCATTCAAAACATTTTGCTAACCTATGACTCAAAAGTGTAATTTAAGACACTACTAATCAAATGATCACGTCTGGGTTTGTTTGCCTGCTGTGTATCTTTTTTCAGCTGGGATTCCTCAGCTGAACATTGAGCACAGAAATGTTTGATTGACTATTTCCTCGATTTCTCCCAAGGAGAAACGACTCCCAAGGAGAAATGACTAATACCACTATAGATGCATAGGAGAAAAGTTAGTTCATAGGAGGAATGTCGTAGGGATCAGGGATTAATTTCCTTGCAGAACTCCAGTTGAAAACCGTTCATTTACAGAAATGAGACACCATCCACCAACGTCACAGGGATGCTCTGGGGATTATCAAGATAAAGTCTTAAACTCATGAGAAGCAAAATTAATGCTGTACTCTAAGATAATGTCTTAAGTTTCTGATTCATTATGATTAGACTGAAAGTTTAAAAAAGATATATTTTGGGGGGCAACTGGGTGGCTCAGTTGGTTAAGCATCTGACTCCTGATTTCAGCTCAGGTCATGATCTCAGGGTCGTGGGATTGAGCCCCACATCCAGGTCCATGTTCAGCGGGTGGAGATTCTTTCTCTCCCTCTTTCTCTGCTCCTCACCAGCTCACGGGCACGTGCTCTCTCTCTCTCTCTCAAAAAAAAAGTTTATTTTTTTGAATAAAGAACCTATGTTCACAATTTTATTTTATTTACTTTTGAAATAATTTGTTTATTGTAAGAATTTGTTTAATGGTTCTGCATTGTTTTTAATCTCTCAAATTAAAAAAATCTTTTTCTTTGATAGAGATGGCAATGAGTTTTTATTTTTTAATTTTTAATTTTATTTTTAGAATAATTTACTTAATTTTAATTGAAGTATAGTTGACATACAATATTATATCAGTTTCAGGTGTATAGCATAGTGATTTGACATTTATATACATACAAAATACTTACAATGATAAATGAGTGCAGTTACCATCTGTCACCATAAAAAGTTATTATAATGTTAGTGACTTTATTCCCTATACTGTACTTTACATCCCTGTGATTTATTTATTTTATACCTGGAAGTTTATACCTCTTAATCCCCTTTACCTATTTTGCCCATCCCCCCACCTCCTTCCCCTCTGGCAACCATAAGTTTGTTTTCTATTTATAAGTCTATTTCTGTTTTCTTTTGTTTTTTAGATTCTACATATAAGTGAAATCACATGGTATTTGTCTTTCTCTGACTTACTTCAGTTAGCATAATACACTTTAGGTCCACCCATATTGTTGCAAATAGTAAGATCTCATTCTCTTTTATGGCGAGGTAATATTCCATTACTCCCATAACTTTTCAATTGTAAATAATGCTGCAATTAACATAGGGGTACATATATCCTTTCGAATTAGTGTTTTTGTTTTCTTTGGATAAATATTCAGAAGCAGAATTCCTGGATAATATGGTATTTCTATTTTTACTTTTTGGAGGAAACTTCATACAGTTTTCCACAGTGGCTGCACCAATTTGCATTCCCACCAACAGTGCATGAAGGTTCCCTTTTCTCCACATCTTTACCAATACTCGTTATTTCCTGTCTTTTTGATGCTAGCCATTCTGACTGGTGTGCAGTGATATCTCATTGTGGTTTTTATTTACATTTCCCTCATGGTTAGTGATGTGTCTGTTGGCCATCTATACATCTTTTTGGAAAAATGTATTCAGGTCCTCTACCCATTAAAAAATTTTTTTTTATTTGAGTATAGTTGACACACAATGTTACATTAGTTCCAGGTGTACAACACAGGGATTCAGCATCTTTATATGTTATGCTGTGCTCCCCACAAGTGTAGCTACCATCTGTCACCATACAACACTATTACAATATCCCTGACTATATTCTCTATGCTGTGCCTTTTATTCCCGTGACTTATTCATCAGATTGTTTGTTTTTTGGTGTTGAGTTGTATGAGTTCTTTGTGTGTTTTGATTTTTTAAAGATTTTATGTATTTATTTTAGAGAGAGAGAGAGAGAGAGTGCAGGGGAGGGGCAGAGGGAGAGAAAGATAATCTTAAGCAGGCTCCACACTCTGAGCACAGAGCCGGACATGGGGCTCTATCTCAGGACCCTGAGATCATGACCTGAGCTGAAATCAAGTGTCCGCTGCTTAGTGGACTGAGCCACCTAGGCACCCTTCTTTGTATATTTTGGGTATTAACCCCTTATTGGATATGTCATTTACACATATCTTTTTCCACTTTGTAGGTTGCCTTTTCATTTCATTGATAGCTTCCTTTGCTGTGCATGTTGACTATTTTAAAAATTGGAAACACACACAAAAAATATTGCTCAGAAACACACCACCTAGAGATAGTCAAATTAGCATTTAAGATGAATATCCACCCTGGTTTTTGAAAAACCATTTATATATATTTTTAATACAACTGATAACCTAGAGGTTTGAAATTTAAAGAATAGTTTTCCCTTAACATCATTTAGCACAGAGACTTTTGAAGGTGAAAGGGATTAGGAAGAGAAAACTGAGACCCAGGGATTGGAAACAATTTGCTCAAGGCAGAACAGAGCCAGGACTGAGACTGCAGACTTCTGCTGTGTAGCCTAGAGAGATTTTTTGCTCTCTCTTCACTGTGCTGTCCATCTTTGGAGGTCTGCTAACTTTGGGCTTTAACTGAGTATCTTTTTCCTTAAAATATCTTTCTCTTTTCCTGTCAAGTATGCTTTAGAGAAATCGGCTGGAAATTAGGGGCACAGGGAATTTGGTTAACACACTGTTTAATTAAGCCCTAATATCATCTGTTCATTCAAAACAACTTTTGAGAACCTGGTTAGTTAGATTTTTTTCTGGCTCACTTTTTTTTTTTATTAAAAATGTGTACTGGAAGGTCAGACATAGTGCTAGTGAGTGAAATAGGCCTAATTGCTTTATAATATGTTTTTAATTTAATGTTCAACAAAGGCCAGTTACCCTACATGCAAATCAATAAACAACCAACCAAAACTGATTGTCAGGCAGCGAAAAACACTGCAAGTTGATTGCTGCTGGCCTGGTTTCCTAAGCACAGTCTAATGCAATTTGAGATAACCTTGAAGCTTTACACAAGTCTTATTGAAATAACTATTTTGAAATAGTTTAGAGTGAGCTGTAAGTGATTTCAGGTAGCTTATAAATTGTGTCAGACATCTCAAAGTGCCTTTCTGAATTCTGACCATGATTAGCAAGAGTTGAAGATCAAGCTCAGAAATACATCGGTGGGTTATACAAAAGAAAGTGGGAAGGACTAAAACCGTGTGGTTTAAGGGGCACCTGGAAGGCTTTCTTGTCCGAAAAGCTTTCTCATCCCATGTCAAGTGCCTGAAATTCTTTCATTATTGTCTCAAGCCATGTGACTAAGCAACTGCCTTAGTGGGGATTAGTTATGGGAGCCTAGGTGAGGAGACCAAGAGGGACACAGTTGCTATGAAGGGCAGGTGGCTTCAGTAGCGGGTCTCCTCGGGTTCTTTCCAGCTTTGTGGAGACAAAGGTGTAGAGGCTATTGTCTAAAGTTTATTTTCGTTCTAAATACAGTTTACTTCTAAAACAAGTCACTCTTTTTTCCCCAGTAGAGGTTTACTTTATTTAATACACAATTCTCATGTGCTATGTAAAAATGTTATGCTTTGCAACTCAAATTGTTTAAATGTACTGCTCTGCAAGTTCAGTTGTGGATTTGAGTTTGCTTAAAGTGAGAACGATCTTAAAATTTAAAAAATGAATGCATTTTAGTAAAAGAAAATAATTTCATCCCTATCTGAATGATATATATTTCAAAAGTCTTAGATTGCCCTCCTGAATCCTTAAAGCATCAGAACAAAATCTATCCTTACAGCAATGATAACAGCTGTGTCCTAAGACTCACCTTCAATAGTGAGAAAGTAGATTAACATCACTGTCCAAAGGGTTAGAATGTGACCTGCAGTCTTTTGTAACTGCATTTTAATGATGTACGACCTTCCATATCTGTCTTCACCCAACTTTGATGTTTTCTTACAGTGTGAAGGCATGAATTTTAAATGATCCATTAAAACATATAATGAGTTACAATCTAGATATGTTCAAAATGTCTGATGGTACAGATTTAAACTAGTAGTGAAGACAGGCAGAATGAATTACTTTAAGGAAAAGAGCATAAGGGGGCGCCTGGGTGGCTCAATCGGTTAAGCGTCGGCCTTCGGCTCAGGTCATGATCCCAGGGTCCTGGGATCGAGCTCTGCATCGAGCTCTCCGCACAGTGGGGAGCCTACTTCTCCCTCTCCCTCTGCCTGCTGTTCCCCCTGCTTGTGTTCTCCTGCTCTCTCTGTCAAATAAATAAATAAATAAATAAATAAATAAATAAATAAATAAATAAAATATTTAAAAAAAAGAAAGAAAAAGATCATAAGAATAGTGAATGTGCCAGTAAGGTGTTTGTGGTAGTTGAAATTATGCTATTTGTAGACTATTAACCAAGATGCTGTGTTAGAACAGTGACTTTATGGTTTATGTTTCCCCTCTGCTTTCTGAGTTTTCTTTTAATGCTGTTATGACATTTTTGTCAGTAGCTATGTTTGTATGTATGTATATCCTACGTTGATTTATAAGGATACAATGATACTGTTTTTGCAGATTATAATTTTAAAAAAAAGTTGTCAGCAGGGAGACATTATGATGCAGTTGAATGAGGACTGGTTTGAGAAATCTGGGGACCTGGATTTTAATCCCTGCTCTGCTACTATGGTCAAGTGATATCCCCATTCTGTGCCTTGGTTTCTCCATGGGTAAAATGAAGAGGGTAGGCAAGTCTCCAAGCTCTCTTTTTTAGCTTTAGTCCTTTTTCCTGTACGTGTATTTAATGATCACTCAAAGTACTTAAGATTTTAAAAGGTCAGTATAAGTTTAAAGATGGTCTCCACCAGAATTTTTGTTTGTTCGAGTTGGAGCAGGAAAAGTAACCCCATCTTTTCTTACAGCTAATGCAGCCATGCCAGAGCAGCTCTGACAATAGGCAAATACCATAGTGGAAGGGAACAATTGATAGGGCCTTCTCTTTATTGCACATACCCACTGAAAATGGTAACACTGCAGAAATAGACCAGCAAGAGGGAAAAGGGGACCAGTGTGTAAACATCAGCAAGCATTTGCTCATAGAAGAAAGAGGAGAGATGTGAGTCTGGGCATGTGACTTGATAAATTCCACATAAAAGCTGCCTTCTTTGTCAATAGTATGAAAGAAGGTGTGGGCTTTCAGCCCCAGGGCTGACACTGAGAAACTTACCTAGGTTTAACTGCAGGGAGAAGATAGAAACCTTTCATTTAAGGATGTAATATTAAGGTTGGTACTCTGAAGTTAAATTCTAAAATTCAGGTGTAAGGGCACCTGGGTGGCTCGATCGGTTAAGCATCTGATTCTCGATTTGGGCTTAGGTCATGATCTCAGGGTTGTGACATGGAACCCCATGCCAGGCTCTGCACTGGGCATAGAGCCTGCTTAAGATTCTTTCCTTCTCTCTCCCTCTGCGGCCCATCCCCCACTCACGTGCACACTATCTTTCTCTCTAAAAAAAATTAAATTAAAAAATAAATAAAATTCAAGTGGAGAAAATGACAAAGTGTGCTTCTATGATCTGAGTATTGTAGTCATGTTTGAACTCTTGTCATCTATGAACAAAGAAAGGGTTCATATTTGACTTTTTTTTTTAAATTATAAGTGCCTTTAAACACATGGGGTTGGTTGTTTTTAACTTTCTATTCTGATATAATTTCAAACTTAAAGAAGGGTTGCAATAATAGTAAAAGAACTCCTATGTACCCTTTTCCAAGATTTACCAGTTACATACATCTTTCCCCTGGGTTGATCCAGATTGTCTGAAAAGCAGATGCCAGTGAAGGATTAAATGTACAAGAATTTTACTAAGGAAAATGCCTGTATGAAAAGAAATAAGGAAGGATCTTGGAGAGTCTGAGAGTGTCATCAGACTGCAATGCAATTCTGACTCTGGATGAAGGAGACTAGGAGAAAAACTTGAGTGAAAATTTAATAGATTGCTGTCTGGTCTGAGAAATTCCCTGCCTTCAGGGAGTCTTTGAGCCAAAGTCAGTTGACAGAGGAATTCTGCTCACTCAGTCCCACTAAGTCAGCGTTGGGTAGTGGCCAGTGGGAGGTATGGCCTTAGTGCAACAACCTCCCATAGATTGAGACCAGCAGCTGAGGCCCTTGGTTAATTATGTTCCCTGTAGTAGGAGGTCTGTGAGATACACTCTATGGCCACCACCATCAGTCACACAGATAAACTCTACACGTTTGTGGAGTCACTTCTGTGTAGTTCCCATGGACATTTCTTTCCAAGGGAGAGCTCAGAAGAAGGTAGTTAGAGGGCTGGACTACAACCCGTGATTGCAGTGGGTCCTGGGAACACAACTGGCATTCATCCTCTCCCTCGTGCATTACCCATTCTATATTTACCTGGCCCTCAGCTGTTGCTACTGCAGATCTTGGTCCTTACCTGGTTGGGACCCAAACCTTCGTTCTTGAGAGGTATGAGACTTTTTCTGCCTGGGATTTCTGTATTTCTCTGTTCACAGTTAACAGTGGGGCAAGGGAGTAATAGGAAGTACCCATGTGGATCACCTGGGATACACACGTAATTCTTAACGTCCGCCATTGTGTAAAAGCCGCCCTGCCTCCTCCAGAACACCAAGATCCATTACCCTTGCCAGGATGGTGACTTCTCCTCTCACCTTCTGGTCCCTGGGCACGAGGAATCCAAAGTGCCATAGAATCATCTCTGACTTGTAGTTCATTGGGAACCTTGCTGTGTCCCCTGGAAAAGTGTACCCACTTTGGGAAACAGAGCCCAGAGTTGAGGGGCCAGAAAGTATAAATTCCTCAGTGGGTCCTTAGGAGTAAAGGTAATTGGCACCACTCTACTTCCAACTCTAGATTCCCGGATTCATGTATCCTTAATACTGGGGTAGAGCACCATAAAGAGGTCTGTGATTTAATAAAGACACTCTACCTTCAAGGTTTGCTCTCTGCTTTCAGAGTGTTTTTTCTAAGCTGACACTTCAGCTGTATCTTTAGGAAACTGTTCCAGCATTGTTTGAGACCGGCTACCTCTGCCTGCTACAGTATTTCATGTGACCAGTGGACCCCATGATCATTGGTCCATTCCATCACCTCCTTTGCTATAAGGGGGTAGTTTGGTTAGATGCTATGCTGTGTGGATATCAGGCCTATGGATCAGGAATTCTATAAGCCCAGAGATAGTGGAGCTAGCTGAAATTTCACGAGGAAAGGCAAACTCATGTCTGGATAAGTACCTATTCCTGTGAGGATGAACTGCTGGCTCTTTTAAGATGGGCGGTGGGGGGTGGGCAATATAGTCCAACTTGCCACCAAGTGGCCAGTAGGTCTCTTCAAGAAATAGCATCATACAATGTTGGTCTGTATTGCAAATAAGTTGGGTGTTTAGAGGTAACAATACTAGATTGGACTTCTTAGGTAGGAGTTCATACTCCTGGGCTCATATGTACCTTCTGTCTTTGCCATTATGACCATTCCATTCATATATCCATCTTGGACGTTCTGGAGTAGGTGGTGACAATGGCTGGCTAATGTTAACTTGTTATCTTGTCTACTAGTTTGTTTAGTGCCACCTCTGTGGTGCCTATTTGTACTCATTCCCATATATCCATCCACATGCCTCTATACAGAACTACTTATCCCTGATCTTCTAGTGCTTTTCCTTTCAGGTCTTTGACACATGGCTAGCCATTGACCACTGCCCGATAATCTGTATATATTTTCACCTGAGGCCACTTCCTCATCTATACAAATTTGTTGACCAGATATGCTGCTTGGTCAGGTATGCTCCCTGGTGTAGGCAGTCTGTGAGGCACAATTACTTTATCATTCTGTCTCTCTTCCATGAACCATTTGAAAGTAACAAAGACTCATGTTTATTTACTCCTAAATACTTTAGGCTGTATTTCCTAAGAACAAGGACATTCTGTACATAACCACAATGTGATGATCAAAACCAGAAAATGTAGCATTGAAATAACACTATTATCTGAACTATAGTTTATATTCAAATTCAGTTGTCCCAATAGTGTTCTTCACAGCTTCTTTTTTTCTGGGTCCTGGCTCTAATCTAGGATATACATTGCAATTATTTACCATGTCTCCTTAGTCTCCTTTAATCTGGAACAATTCCTCAGTTTCTCTTTGGCTTTTTTTAGACCTAGAATATTTGAAGAATATAGGCCTGTCATTTTGTCTCTAAATTTACATTTTTCTGCTGTTTCCAAATAGTTATATCTTCAAGAGTAACAAAAGTAAGATTTTATCTTTCTCTGTCATATAAAGAGGTACATGACCAAGGTCAGCCTTGGTCTCCTGGTTTAGGTAATGTTATGGTCTGAATGTGTCCCCCTCAAATCCACATGTTGAAATCCTACTCCCTGAGGTAATGGTATTAGGAGGTGGGGCCTTTGGGATGTAATCAGGTAATGAGGGTAGAGCTATCATGACTAGGATTAGTGTCCTTGTAAAAGAGGCCCTAGAGAGCTCCCTCGCCCTTTCTGCCATGGGAGTTTACAGTGAGCAGGCCACCTAAGAGGAAGCAGGCCCTCACCAGACACCAGATCTGCCAGAGCCATGAACTTAGACTTCTCAGGCTCCAGAACTGTGAGAAATAAATATTTATTGTTTGTAAGCTACCCGGTTTATGGTATTTTGTTATAGCAGCCCAAATGGACTAAGACATGTGGTAACCACCAGGCTTCTCCACTGTAAAGTTACCATTTCCCCTTTGTAATTAATAAGTAATTGTGGGGAAATACTTTGATGTTAGATAAATATTCTTTTCTTTATCAAACTTTCACCCACTAATTCTACCATCCATTAATGATTTTCTGACTCCATCATTCCTTCTAGGTTTGCATTTTACTCTAAGGAAAAGCTTTTCCCTCTCACCCAGTAATTAACAATTTAGTTAACTAATGTAAGTATGGACTCATGTGTTCTTATTTTATTTAATGCATTATAACCCATTACTATCATTATTTGTTTTGATGAATAAATTATTCCACATTTCACCATTGGAAGCCCACTGGCTTCTGTGTTCTCTTGAGATGTCTGTATCATTCTCTGACATTAGTTTCTGGCAGCACAAGAAGCCAAGGGGAAAGGATTGTTGCTTTTCTTTTGTTGTTGGGTTTTTTTGAGTGTAGTTGACACACAATGTTACATTAGTTTCAGGTGTACAACTTAGTGATTTGACAAGTTTATACATCTTACTATGTTCACCACTATAGCTACCATCTGTCCCATTACATTGCTATTACAATGTCATTGACTGTATTCCTTAAGCTCTGCTTTTTATTCCTGTGACTTTCATTCCATATCTGGAGACCTGTATTTCCCTCTCCTTTTCACCCATTTTGCCTAACCTTCCACTTCCTTCCCCTCTGGCAACTATCAGTTTGTTCTCTAATAGTTCCAATTCCGCTTTTTGTTTGTTTATTCATTTTTTTTTTAGATTCCATTTATGAGTAGAATAATATGGTATTTGTCTTTCTCGGTCTGACTTATTCACTTAGCATAATACTCTCCAGGTCCATCCATGTTGTCTCAAATGGCATGCCCTCATCCTTTTTTATGGCTGTGTAATATTCCATTGTGTTTCTATACCATATTTTCTTTATCCATTTGTCTATTGAAGGACACTTAGGTTGCTTCCATGTCTTGGCTATTGTAAGTAATGCTGCAATAAACATAGGGGTGCATATATCTTTTCAAGTTAATGTTTTTGTTTTCCCTCCCTAAATACCCAATAGGGGAATTACTGCATCATGTGGTATTTTAATTTTTAATTTTTTGAGGAAACTTTATACTGTTTTCCACAGTGGCTGTACCACTTTGTATTCCCACCCACAGTGCATGAGGGAGGGTTCCTTTTTCTCCACATCCTCACCAACACTGTTGTTTCTTGTCTTTTTGATATTAGCTACTCTGACAGGTGTGAGGTGATAATCTCATGTGGTTTTGATTAGCAGTTCCCTGATAATGAGTGATATTGAGCATCTTTTCATGTGTCTCTTGGCCATCTGTATGTCTTTTTTGGAAAAATGTCTATTCATGTCCTCTGCCCATTTTTTAATCAGATTGTGTTTTGGTGTTCAGTTGTATAAGTTTTTTATATATTTTAGATATTAATCCATTATTGGATAAATCATTTGCCTGGCTTCTGTGAGAGCTCACTGCCTTTGTGGGTGGGCCACGGCTTGTTTTTTTTTTTTTTTAATTTTTATTGTTGTTAATCACCATACATTACATCATTAGTTTTTGATGGCTTGATTTTTTTTTTAACCACTCACTGCTTCTATAGTACCCATTGTTCCTGAAAAAAAAAGGTGTAAGAGATGTTCAACCTCATTTGTAATGGGAAAAATGTAAATTAAAACCATGGTGGGTTGGAATAGGCGACAGCATGGTATAGTGTTTAAAAGCATGGTATTGGAACTAGACTGCCTCTATCCAAATACAAGCTCTGTATCTTGCTAGCCATGTGACTTTGGGCAAGTCACTTAACTTCTCATAGCTTCTGTTTCCTCATCTGTAGAAAGGAGTATAATAGTATTTGCTTTCTATGGTTGTTATGAGGATACAACAATTTAATACATGTAAAGTGCTTAGAACAGAGCAAGTGCTTTGGAGAGCAGCTTGGCAAAAATCTAGTAAATTTGAAAACACATATATCCTATGACCCAGCAATTTTGGATATTGGAATTGTACTAGAGAGGTACAATTCCTAAGTACCTCTCTAGTGAAACTCTTAGAAATGGGCACAAAGAAACACGTATGAGAGCATTTTTTCAGTACTCTTTGTAATAAGAAAATATAAAATAAAAATTAAAAAGTAAAACCACCCTAATTGTCCCTCAGTTGGGGAATGTGTAAGTAAGCTGTAATTTAGTCATAGAATGGAATGCTATATAGTTGTTAAAAATGAATGAACTAGGGCACCTAACAGGGAAACATTAATCAACATGAATAAAGTTTAGAAATAATGTTGCATGGAAGGTACAAAAGGGTAAAATATGGATCATACAATTTAAAATTTTTTGAGGCTGGAGCACCTGGGTGGGTCAGTCAGTTAAGCGTCCAACTCTTGATTTCAGCTCAGGTCTTGAGCTCAGGGTTGTGAGTTCAAGCCTTCCATTGGGCTCCACCCTGGGTGTGGAAGCCTACTTAAAAAAAGTTTTTTTGAGACTACATGAAACAATATATTGCTTACATTCATAAGTATGAAAACTACAAAAATATTCACAAAGTTGATTCATGGCAACTGCAGGACAGTAGTTACCCCAGGAGAGATATGAGGGGAGAGTGATGGGGTGTAGGGTTTTTTTTCTTTTTTAATTGAAGTATAATTGATATACCACATCCTGTTATTTTCAGGTATAGTGATTCGGTATTTTTATATAGTATGAAATTATTTCTACAATGCCATATTACCATCTATCAGTATACAAAGCTATTACAGTATTATTGACCATATTGACCATTGAACAACACAGGGGTTGGGGCACTGACCCCTGACACAGTCAAAAATCAGCATGTAACTTTTGACTCCCCCAAAACTTAACTACTGATAGCTTATTGTCAACCAGAAGCCTTACTAATAACATAGTCAATTAACCCATATTTTGTATGTATGTATTATATTGCATATTATATGTATGTATCATAGTATGACATATTTTGTATGTTATAAATTATATACTGTATTCTTAAAATAAGCTAAAGAAAATCATGAGGAAGAGAAAATACATTTACAGTACAGTACTATACTGTATTGACACTGTAAATTTCTGTTTTCTCTTTACAAGATGAATCGTCTGTCAGTACCTACATCAATATTGTCTTATTTTTTAAAAAATTTATCTATTTGAGACAGGAGAGAGAGAGCATGTGTGTGTAAGCAAGGGGAGGGGCAGAAGGAGAGGGAGAGAAGCAGACTCCCCACTGAGCACGGGGCCCGACATGGGGCTTGATCCCATGACCCTGAGACCACAACCCGAGCCGAAATCAAGAGGTAGACTCTGAACTGACTGGGCCACCTAGGCGCCCCAATATTGTCTTATATGATACAAAACGCTGTAGATATTATATGTATTACTAACACTACACATCCAAAATGAAAAGATAATGTCTGAAAGAAATTTGTATTTACTTACTGGTATAATTATTCATGCATTGATAATGTAGAAGCAGCAATATTATTGCTTTCTGGTAGCCTAATGTAATTGATACGATTACTTCACAGTAGCCTAGCCTATACATTAATGAATGAATCATAATAAAATATTTATAACATACAGTATTACAGCCATATTCATAATACAGTATTGGAAACATTGTTACATTTTAAAATAAAACCACTTACCTGTGATGGTAGTTTCTTCAACTATGAGAGAGACATACTGTTCAGTAATGTAATTCTTTGAAAGCCAAGTTATAAAACGGTAAGCAAACTAACATATTATTAATTTTATATTAAATATCACTCACCTTATGCCTACATAAGGACACATACAGGTCTTGCACATGATATTCCACATGATGAAAACTTAGGTGATGACACAAAAACGTCGCATACAATTGTTGCCATGCAGTGATTAGATTTTTCCCATGGAGACACACAAATACAACAGATAAGTTTATTAACTCTACAGCCTGATGATTATTTAGTGTTCATTAAGTGGAAGTGAATTATCATAAAGGTCTTCATCCTTGTCATCTTCATGTTAAGTAGGCAGAAAGGGTAGGAGGAGGAGGGCGTGGTCTTGCTGTCTCAGGGGTGGCAGAGGTGGAGGAGGTAGAAGGGGAGGCAGGACAGGCAATCACTTGGTGTAACTTTATGGAAATACATTGTGATTTCTGTCTGACTTTTTTTGCTTTTTTATCTCTCTAAAAATGTTTCTCTACGGTACCAATCCTTCTTCTACTGTTTGCTTTAGTTTCAGTGCCTGTGTCAGAAAAGGTCCATGTTGTAAAAGGAGTCAAAAGCAGTCTTGAATAATTGGACCCCTTCTGCCAGATTGTCTAATGTCAAATTGTTTTCCAGCACTGCTGCTTCTTCTACATCTTGCTCCTCATTGTCTGGCACTCATTGGGAAGCATTCATCTCCATCAAGTTGTCTTCTGTTAATTCTGGTGTGGTGTCTGTTAATGCTTGAATTTCTCCAAGATCCATATCTTGAAATCCTTTGCCTCCCTCCCCTGCTTCTGCCACTTTTTTTTTTTTTTTTGCCATATCCACGATCTCTTTCATGATTTCTTTGATTGGCTTGATGGGTAAATCTGGTGAAGTCATTCACAACATCTGGGCGGTTTTCTCCAGGAGGAATTTATTGTTTGGGGCTTGATGGCTTTCACAGCTTTTTCTATAACAATGATGGCATCTTCAATGGTGTAATCCTTCCAGACTTTCATGGTGTTCTCTCTATAGATGTTTTCTTCCATGGCATTGAAAATCCTTTCCATTGAGTACCATGTGTAATGAGCCTTAAAGGTCCATATGAACCCCTGGTCTAGAGGCTGAATTAGAGAAACTGTGTTTGGGGGCAAGTAGGTAACTTTGATGCCATTAGTTTTGAACTCATGGGGTTTTCTGGGTGGTCAGGGGCATTGTCCAATATCAAAAAAAAAAAAAAACAACTTTAAGAGGCAGTTCCTTGGGGCGCCTGGGTGGCTCAGTCAGTTAAACCTAATTTTGTTGTCTATTTTTAAATATGTTTTATATTTTCTTGTTATAAACTAAATCTATATCCATTTTCAAATATGTAGATAATACAGGAAAGTATAAAGAACCAAGTAAAGGCAATAATATTTTAATAAACCTTTAGGGAGATGGGGCACATGTGTGCCTCAGTTGGTTAAGTGTCTGCCTTTGGCTCAGGTCATGGTCCCAAGGTCCTGGGATCGAGCCCCACGTCGGGCTCCCTGCTCATCAGGGGTCTGCTTCTCCCTCTCCCTCTGCCCCCCCCACTTGTGTTCTCTCTTGCTAGCTCTGCTCTCTCTTTCAAATAAATAAATAAAAAATCTTAAAAAAAAAAAGGCAATCCCTTACTGGCAAGGTACTTCCTGACTTCAGGCACAAAGAGTCAACGGAACCAATCCAGAAAAGGGATTCTCTCATTGTCCAGGCCTTCTTGTTGTACAACAAAAAGATTGGCAGCTAGTGTTTATCTTTTCCCTTCAAGGCTTGAGGGTTAACAGCTTTATAGATAAGGGCAGTCCTGATCATAAACCTGATTGTATTTACACAAAACAGTAAAGTTAGTCCTTCCCTTCCTGCTTTGAATCCTGCTGCTTGCTTTTCTTCCTTACCAATAAATGTCCTTTGTGGCACTTTTTTTTTTCTGGAATAGGGCACTTTACTCTGCATTTAGAACCAGGTCAGGCAGCTATCTTGCTCTTCAATGATTTTTTTTTAAAGGCATCTGGGAACATGTATGCTCTTGGTTGGTAGAAGCTGGTTCTCCTGTTGTCTTCACATTTTTTTAAGCCCAACCTCTTTCTAAAATTATCAAACCACCCTTTGCTGGCATTAAATTCTCCAGCTTTATTTTTTAAAATATTTTATGTATTTATTTGAGAGAGAGAGAGAGATCATGAGCAGGGGGGAGCAGCAGGCAGAGGGAGAAGCAGACTCCCCACTGAGCAGGGAGCCCATTGCAGGATTTGATCCCAGAAACCTGGGATCTGACTTGAGCCGAAGGCAACCGCCCAACTGACTGAGCCACCCAGGCACCCTAATTCTCCAGCTTTAGATCCTTCGCCTTCCTTTTGCTTTAAGTTATCACAATGACTTCTTTTTCTTGAGTTATAGAGTGTATAGGTATGCCTTTCTTATAGCAATCCTGCACACATGTAAGAGCTGTATTTTCTTTTTTTAAATAAAGATTTTATTTTTAAGTAATCTCTATGCTCAGTGTGGGTCTCAGACTTCCAACCCTGAGATCAAGAGTCACACGCTCTACCAACTGAGCCAGCCAGGTGCCCCAAAAGCTGCATTTCCAACACAAGATAAAAAGTTATTTCAGAAGAAGTGCAAAGTTTTCATGCCTGTTGGCATAGCTGCAGTAATGGCTTCACAAATTTCCTTTCCTTTTCTTTTTTTTTTTTTTTACAATGGTCTTTATGCTGGATCCATTTATGTTGAAATGGTGGGCAACGGCAGCTGCAGACCTCAATCTATGGTGCATATCAAGCAATTCGACTTTTTCTTGTAATGTCATGACTTTTCTCTGCTTCTTGGGAGCACTTCCAGCAGCACTAGTGCCGTGTTTTGTTTTGTTTTGTTTTTAAGATTTTATTTATTTATTTGACAGAGAGAGAGAGAGAGAGAGAGACAGTGAGAAAGGGAACACAAGCAGGGGGAGTGGGAGAGGGAGAAGCAGGCTCCCAGGGAGCCCCAGGACCCTGGGATCATGACCTGAGCCGAAGGCAGTTGCTTACCGACTGAGCTGCCCAGGCGCCCCGTGACTCAACACTTCTGTACATCACTTAGTGCTCATCAAGGTAACTGTGCTCCTAATCCCCTTTATCTTTTTCACTCTTCTTCCCGCCTACCTCCCCTCTGACATACCTTCTTCTTAATTTCTCTGTGAGTTTTTTCAAATTGTCACAAATCTCCAAAAATTTTTTTTAGTATATTTATTGAAAAAAAATCCATGTGTAAGTGGACCCAAGCAGTTCAAACCCTTGTTATTCAAGAATCAACTGTATTCTCTGTACTGTTCATTACATTCCCATGATTTATTTATTTTATATCTGGAAGGTTGTACCTCCTCATGTCCTTCATTTATTTTGTCCATCCTCAACCCCCTCCCCACTCCGGTAACCAACAGTTTGTTTCTTCTATCTATGAGTCTGTTTCTGTTTTGTTTTGTTTGCTTGTTTGTTTTATTTATTAGATTCCATATATAAGTGAAATTATATAGTATTTGCCTTTCTTTGACTTACTTACTTAGCATAATATTCTCTAGGTCCATATCCATGTTGTCACAAATGGCAAAATTTCATTCTTTATTATGGGCTGCGTAATATTCCTGTGTGTGTAGGTATGTGTGTGTGTGTAATTGTGTGTCCCACATCTTCTTTATCCATTCATCTGTTGATAGACATTTAGGTTGTTTCTATATCTTGGCTATTGTTAATGATGCTGCAGTGAACATAGAGGTGCATATATCTCTTTATATTGGTGTTTTTGTTTTCTTCAGATAGATACACAGAAGTGGAATTGCCGGATCATATGGTAGTTCTGTTTTTAATTTTTTGAAGAAGCTCCATACTGTTTTTCATAGTGGCTGCATCAATTTACATTCCCACTAACAGTGTGGGAGGGTTCCCTTTTCTCCACATCCTTGCCAACACTAGTTATTTTTTGCATTTTTGATAATAGCCAATCTGACAGGTGTGAGGTGATAGCTCATTGTGGTTTTGATTTGCATTTCTCTGATGATTAGTGATATTGAGCATCTTTTCATGTGGCTGGTGGCCATCTGTATATCTTCTTTGGAAAAATGTCTGTTCAGGTCCTCTGCCTATTTTTTAAATTGGGTTGTTCTTTTGATATTAAGTTGTATAAGTTCTTTATATATTTTAGATATTAACCTCTTATTGGCTGTATGATTTGCAAGTATCTTCTCCCGTTCAGTAGGTTGTATTTTCACTTCACTGATGGTTTCTTTTACTGTGCAAAAGCTTTTTAGTTTAATGTAATCCCATTTATTTTAGCTTTTGTTACCTTTGCCTGAAGAGACTGGTCCAAAAAAATACTGCTGAGACAATGTCAAAGAACTCACTGCCTGTGTTTTCTTCTAGGAGTTTTATAGTGTCAGGTCTTACATTCAAGTCTTTAATCTATTTTAGTTTTTTTTTTACATGGTATAAGATAGTGGTCCAGTTTCATTCTTTTGCATGTAGCTATCCAGTATTCCCAACCCCATTTATTGAAGAGACTGCCTTTCCCCCATTGTATATTCTTGCCTCCTTTGTCATAGATTAATTGACCATATATACTTGGGTTTTTTCTGGGCTCTCTATTCTATTTTGTTGATTTATGTGTCTGTTTTACATTATTTCTTAGAGAGAGAAAGAGCCAAAGCAAAAAAGGTAAAACAGTAACATCAAGTTAATTAGGTGGTGTGATTATAGGTGGCTATTTTATCATTTTCTGTATTTTTCTATATGTCTGAAATATAATTAATTTGTAAATGTATTGCTATAAAATGTGTTTTCTAAACTGGAACACATTATACAAATGTTAGACTATTATTATTATTAGTGTGAATACTACCATTATTCAGGCAATATATGGATATGCCTTGACATGATAATGCTTAATTCAGGAGACAGCAGGTACATAGTTCTGTGTAATGCAGGTACATAGTTCTAATGTTCTAATTTCCAATTAGCTGTTTCTTTAATCACTTGCAGATAATGAAGGGTGATTAACAAAAAATAAAATGGCCCCAACATGGAAAATTTCACTTAATGCTGGGAGCAGCAGTGGAGAAAACTTGGAGAAGATCAAACAAATGCCAATACAATTTTCCATCCTTAAAGTCTGGCTTAGCTAGCTCCTCCTTTATGAACCCTTCAGTGACCACCCTTCAGCCCAGTCAGAATGTGCTTTCCTATGCTCTTGCAGCATTTCATCACATGTTGTGTAATTAGCTTTTTGTGAGTTTGTCTTCCCCGCTGGAATATGAAACTGAAAGCAAGGATATTTCTGTTTCACATCTTGTATCCCCTGCTGAGAAGATCCTTCCTTACCCATACTTTAAGCCTCTGGTCAGGTATCACCTTGTTGAGGAAACATTTCCTGGCTCACCTAATGTAGGTTAATCTTCTTCCTCTGTGTTCCCATATTACCCTATGCCGACTTCTGCCACAGTGCCTATCACACTGTATTATTATCCCAGGTTTATCCTTCTCCCTATAGAGACTCTGAGCTCCTTGAGGTTAGGAACTGTATTCTCAAGTGTCCAGCAAAGGGACTGGACCATAGAAGGATCTTAGTAATGGTATATTGAGTTGTATTTAGTTAAATAAGAAAATATACTAATCAACTAAAAGTCTTAATCTATACATATGTACCAGATGCTGTGGCTGGATTAGAGTTGAGATATAGCTGATGTGTGGAGTTGAGTTCTAAATGTCATTATTAATCTGGTTCTGAGCATAGAAGCACCTTTAAAAAAAAAAGCCATAACCTAGCGGAGGGTCTATACAGAAGTGACACTTTTCAAAGTTATCATAATTAACAGGGAAGAGTAACAATTTTGTGGTGATCTTTTGTTTTTGTTCCTTTTTCTCAAGCCCTATCTGATCAACTGTTTAGCAGTAATGTATAGAATACACTAGCTGGTTAAACTAAGTATCTATTCTGTTAGCTTTGGAATAATATTAACTAATATTTATTAAGCACTCAGTAAGTTCAAAGGAAGATAAATATATAGATATTCATATTTCATCCTTCCCAAAATATCTCCCAAGTACTATTATTACTTCATGTTAAAGATGAGGAAACAGACTCACAGTAACCTGCCCAAGTGACTCAGCACTTAAATTTTGGTAAGTTGAATACAGAATCAATGTTCTGAAACATCTCTACTATACTGCACTTTCTTTTTGGGGTGCCTGCCTGCCTAGGCTGGTGAAGCATGTGGCTCTTGATCTCGAGGTTGTGAGTTCAAGCCCCATGTTGGGTGTATCGATTACTTAAAAATAAACTCTTCAAAAAAATACTGTACTTTCTTGTTAAGATATATGGTCAACACACTCTAAGATGGCCTCCAGTGATCCCTGTGTCCAGGTAGTCACCCCCCTTGTGTGTGGGCTGGCTTAAGTGACTTACTTCTAACCAATAGAAAATGACACAGATGATGAGATATTACTTCTGAGATTAGGTTACAAGAGATTGTAACCTCTGTCTTTCTAGCTGACTCTCTACCTTGCTGGCTTTGATGAAGCAAGTTGCCATGTTGAGGAGTCCCATGTATTAAGAAACTTAGGATGGCTTCTGGCCAATAGCCTAGCTAGAAACTGGGTCCTCAGTTCCACAGACAATGAGTCAGACACAGACATGACACAGACAATGACACAGACAATGACAAAGAAATGAAACTTGCTAACAATCATGAGTTTGGAGCAAATCCTTTCTTAGTCATCCTTCAGAATGGAACCCAAGCCCAGATCAACACCTTCATTGCCGCCTTGTATGAAACTCTGAGGCGGAGGACCCAGTTAAGCAGTGCCCATATCCCTGACCTACAGAAATGGTGAGATAAGAAATGGATGTTGTTTAAATCTGTGAAATTGTGACCATTTTTTATGCAACAACAGATAATTAATATGGCCATTAAAAATACTGGTAAAACTGGGGCACCTGGGTGGCTCAGTCGGTTAAGCACCTGCCTTTGGTTTAAGCCATGATCTCAGGGTCCTGGGATTGGCTCAGATCATGATCTCAAGGTCCTGGGATCAAGCTCCATGGTGGGATTCCTGCCTAGCAGGGGGTCTGCTTCTCCCTCTCTCTCTGCCCCTCTCCCCCACCTTGCTCGTGCTCTCTCTCTCTCAAATAAATAAATAAAATCTTTAAAAAATACTGGTAAAACTAAGTTATATGATAAATATCACACTTACATGAACTTACTATGTTATGCACTATTTTACGTGCCTCACATGTATTAACTCACTTAATCCTCCCAACTACGCCATGATGTAGGTACTGTTACTACCTCCCTTTTCTTTTTTCTTTTTTTTTTTTAAGAGAGAGAGAGAGGGGTGGGGAGAGATAGAGTGAAAGGGAGAGAGAGAATCTTAAGCAGACTCCACACCTAGTGTGGAGCCCAGTGTGGGGCTCAATCTCATGATCTTGAGATCATGACCTGAACCAAAATCAAGAGTCAGACGCTTAACTGACTGAGCCACCCAGGCATCCACTACTTCCATTTTCTAGGTGAGAAAACAAGAGGTACTGAGATGTTTAGTAACTTGGTCACACGTCTATTAAATGGCAGAACTTGGATATTCATCCAGGCATTCTGGCTCTAAAAATCACATGCCTCAACCTCTCTGCTATATTGATTCCAACATCATACTATCTGAAAAAGGTGAATGAGAGAACTTAGCTACTAAACTTTAATTAGAAATGTTATTCATGAACATTTATTTTGAAATCATAATGTCTTAAAAACAGATATCATAAGGAAATCTATTTTTATCTGTCACAGCTTTAGCAAGTAAGGTCTCCCCAAAGGTAACCATGGTGTATGGAAGATTGGTATCTAAATAGATGAATCTTGAACAAACTCTTAGATATGTTATCTCTTCTAATCTAACTAAACACTCTCAACTAGAATGACAGGCTCTACTGCACTTTACTCCTGAAATTCATATTATACTGGAGATAAAAACTGAAATAATTTACATATTTAGAATCTTGGTGTTTCATATTTAGTGCTGGTAGTTGGGAGGAGAGGAGAGGCGTTTGTATTCCAAACAAAACATTGAGATTGAAAACAGGATAAAAGAGAGAAACATTAGTGTAGCCCTGGGAAAATTATACATTATTTCCCACATCTTCCCTAGTATAAATATCTTTATACTAAGAAACACTTGTAGTCACCATAAATAACAACCATTATGATGGAGAATTTCTGGGTAGCTGACAACAGTGGCAGCCATCTATGGCCCAATATTTCAACATTTCTTCCAAAAGCAATATAGAACAAAAAGAAGAGAAAAATAAAACTACACCAAATCATACCCTCACCATAACTGGAAGAAAAACAATATGTAAACTTCAAAATAATTGTAAAGGAGAGATATCACCAAATTATAGTGTGTTATGTCTCATGTTTCCTTGCCCTTCCACCTGCCCTCTTACAAGGTTTTGTGGTGAGCAAGGCTGACTGAGAAAACCTGAGGGGAAAACAGAAGAGGAAAAATAGCTAAAAAGCCTAAAGTTATATAAAAACCACCACGAGAAAGACCAAGTTCACCCTAAATTTTTTAAACTGGTTAGGTGGAACGGAGCATAAACTACAGGAAAGAAACTTACAAGCATGTGTGATTTGAAGGGACAGTGTTTGAAACACATAGAAACACATAGATTCTGGGAAAGAAAAAGAAGGTAAAAAGCAATGAAGAAGAACCCTTTGTCATTTGAGTGGTGAGGGGGAAAAGAAAAAGGGCAAAAGTTAGAGCTAACATGTTGACAGAGAACCACAAAATCAGAGAGCACATGAACTCTCTCCATCACAAACAGAAACACTAATTTATTAAATATCTGGACTTTGTTATGCTGACAGAAGAGGGCGCCATTAAAGTAGGAATCTCATAAAAAACCACAATATAATAAATGAACAGCAACAAAAAGATTAGCAGGTCTATACAGAGTTGTTGCTGAGAGAGAAATTTATAACACTAAATATGTAAAATAGAAAAGAGGAAGGACCTCAAATCAATAATCTAAGTGACCACCTGAAATAAACTAGAGAAAGAATAAAATAAAACCAAGGCAGATTCAAGAAATGAAATAAGAGCAGAAATAAATGAAATTGAAAATAGAAAAACAGTAGAGAAAATCAATGAAACAAAAACTGGTTCTTTGAGATTATCTAGCAAGACTGAAAAAGATAAAAAGAGAAGATACAAATTACCAATATCAGATATTAAATGGGGGATATTAATTATAGATCCTTCAGTCATTAGAGAATAGTAATGCAATACTATGAACAACTCTACTGACATAAATTAAAAAACATGGATGAAACGGACCAATTCCTTGAGAAATACAACTATCAAAACTCACATAATACAAAATAGATAATATGAATAGTCCTATAACTATTGGATTTGTAATTTAAAAGCTTTCATAAAGAGGGGCACTTGGATGGCTCAATCAGATAAGCTTCAGGACTTTTGATTTCAGCTCAGGTCATGATTTCATGTTTCTGAGATTGAGCCCCGCATGGGGATCTGCGCCCAACAGAGAGTCTGTTTCTCTCCCTCTCCCCCTGTCCCTCCCCTTGCTCACACACTTTCTCTCTCTTTCTCTCTCTCTCTCTCTCAAAAATCAATAAATAAATCTTTAAAAAATAAAAAAAAATAAAAGCTTTCATAAAGAAATCTGACCCTAATCATTTCACTGGAGAATTCTACCAAACATTTGAGAAAAATTAGTATCAGTTCTGCACAGTTTTTTCAGGAAATATCAGAGGACAGTACACTTGCCAACTCATTATATGAAGTCAATATAGTACCCTAATAACAAAACCAGACAAAGGCGGTACAAAAAAGGGAAAAGCACAGACCAGTATATCTCATGATCTTAGATGTAAATTTTCTCAACAAATCTTTGCAATTCTTTTTTTAGATTTATTTATTTAATTGTTTTAAAGATTTTATTTATTTATTTGACAGAGAGAGACAGCGAGAGAGGGAATGCAAGCAGGGGGAGTGGGAGAGGGAGAAGCAGGCTTCCCACGGAGCAGGGAGCCCGATGCGGGGCTTGATCCCAGGACCCTGAGATCATGATCTGAGCCGAAGGCAGATGCTTAATGACTGAGCCACTCAGGCGCCCTTAGATTTATTTATTTATTTATTTGAGAGAGAGAGAGAGAGAGAGAGAGAGAAAGAGAGAGAGAGTGAGTTCACAAGCAGGGGGAGGGGCAGAGGGAGAGAGAGGGGAAGCAGACTCCCTGCTGAGCTGGGAGCCCAGGGCAGGGCTAGATCTCAGGACCCTGAGATCATGACCTGAGCCGAAACCAAGAGTCAGACTTTTAACTGACTGAGCCACCCAAGCTCCCCTCTTTGCAATTCTTACATAAAAAAAAGAATTATACATCATGATTAAGTGGGATTTATTCCAGGAATACAAGGCTGGGTCAATACTGGAAAATCAAAGTAATTCCCTATAACAGGCTAAAGGAGAAAAATTGAATGATCATATCAATTGATGCAGAAAATGCATGTGACAAAATTCGACACTCATTCATGAGTAAAAAATAAAAACTAGAAAATTAGATATAGAGAAGAACTTTCTCAACTTGATAAAGAGTTTTATAAGAATTTTGCAGCTGTCATGATACTTAATAGCAAAAAATTAGTGCTTTCCCCTTAAGATCAGGAACAAGACGAAGGATGTCTGCTTCCTCTGCTCTTTATTCATCATAGTAGCAGAAGTCCTAGCCAGCTCAATAAGGCAAGAAAAGGAAATAAAATGCATACATATTGGAAAGGAAGAAATAAAACCGGCTCTGTTTTTAAATTACATGATTGATTATCTGTATAGAAGAGGAGTATAAAGGAAGTTTCTAGGGGTGCCTAGCTGGCTCAGTCAGAAGAGTATCAGACTCTTGATCTCAGGGTTGTGAGTTTGAGCCCCACATTGGGCGTAGAGATTACTTAAATGAATAAATAAATATATAAACGTTTTTAAAGAGTGAAGTTTTTTTTAAAAAGTTTGTAGGATTAATGAGTGAGGTCACAGTGTTACAAGATCAATACACACAAGTCAGTCATATTCCTATATACTAGCAAAGAACATGTGGAAACAAAAATTAAAAATATATGCCATTTAAATCACTCCCTGGTGCCTGAGTGACTCAGTTGTTAAGTGTCTGCCTTTAGCTCAGGTCATGATCTCAGGGTCCTGGGATGGAGTCCCGCATCGGGCTCCCTGCTCAGTGGGGAACTTGCTTCTCCCTCTCCCACTCCCCCAGCTTGTGTTCTCGCTCTTGCTGTCTCTCTCTCTCTGTCAAATAAATAAAATCTTTAAAAATAAATAAATAAATCACTCCAAAAAATTGGAATAGATATAAATCTAATAAAACAATTATAAGATCTATATGATGTATTCTGAAAATTTTAAAATACAAATAAATCAACTAAATAAATGGGAGATATAGTGTGTGCATGGATTGGAAGATTCAACATAGTAGACATATCTGTTCCTCTCAAATTAATCCATAGGTATAATGCAATTCCTATCAAAACCCCAACGATATATTTTGTAGATATAATCAAGCTTATTTTTTTTAAAAAACTGAAAAGGAAAAGGAACTAGAATGGCTAAAAAGAAATAAAGTGGGAGGAATCACCATTTCTATTTTTAAGACTTAGTACAGTACTTAAGACAGTGTGGTATTGGCTGAGGAAGAGACACATAGATCAATGGAATAGAATACAAAATCCCGGAAATGGTGCAACACATACCCTCAATAGATTTTTTGTTTATTTAAAAAAAATTTTAGTATAAAATTCAGTGGTTTTTAGTATATTCACACAGTTATGCAACAATTACCATTATCTAATTCCAGAACAGTCTCATCATCCTAAAAAGAAATCAAGTACTCATTAGCAGTCATTCTTCATACCTTCCTTCCCCAATCCCCCAGACTTTGGCAATGATGAACTTATATTCTTTCTGTAGGGATTTGCTTATTCTGCGCATTTCATATAAATGGAATCCTAAACTATGTGTCTTTTGTGTCTAGCTTCTTTCACTTAGCATTATGTTTTCAAGGTTCACCCATGTTGTAGCATGTATTAGTACTTCATTCCTTTTTATGGCTGAATAATATTCCATAGTATTCCATTTTGTTTATCTACTTATCAGTTGATGGACATTTGCATTGTTTCCACTTTTGGCTATTATTAATAATGCTGCTATGAACATTTGTGTGCAAGTTTTTGTGTGGAAATATGTTTTGAATTCTCTTGGGTATATATATTATATATATTATATATATGTTATATATATGGGTATACATATGTATGTATTTTGAATTATTTGGGGTGTGTGTGTGTGTGTGTGTATATATATATATATATATATGGTTATATGTATGAGTGGAATTCTTGGGTCATGTATGAACTCTGTAACTTTCTAAGTAACTGTCAAACTGTTTTCCAAAGCACCTATAGCATTTCACCTTCCCACCAGCAGTATGAGTGTTTCAGTTTCTCCACATCCTTACCAACACTTGTTATTGTACATCTTTTTGGTTTTTATAGGCATTCTAGGGGATATTAACTGTTATCTCATTGAGGTTTTAATTTCCATTTCCCTAATGACTAATGATATTGAGGTTTTATTTTTTTTAATTTTTGATATTGAGTTTTTAAAATGTCCTTATTGGTCATTTGTATATCTTCTTTGGAGAAATGTCTACTCAGATCCTTTGCTCATTTTTCAGTTGGGTTATTTGTCTTTTTATTATTGAGTTGCAAGAGTTCTTTATATATTCTGGGTATAGATGTATGATTTTCAAATATTTTCTTCCATTCTGTGAACTATCTTTTCACTTTCTTTTTTTTTTAAATTTTTTTAAAGATTTTATTTATTCATGAGAGAGAGAGAGAGAGAGAGAAGCAGAGGGAGAAGCAGGCTCCCAAGGAGCAGGGAGCCCAATGTGGGACTCGGTCCCAGGACTCTGGGATCATGACCTGAGCCAAAGGCAGACGCTTAACCATCTGAGCCACCCAGGCGCCCTCTTTTCACTTTCTTGATGGAGTCCTTTCAAGCACAAAATTTTTAATTTTGATGAAGTCCAGTTTATCTTTTTTCTTTGTTTTTTGCACTTTGGTGCCATATCAAAGAAATCATTGCCTAATCTAATTGATTTTTGATAAAGGATCAAAATCAATGAAGGAAGGATATTGACTTCGTTTTTAAAAAAATTTTTTTTATTAACATATAATGTATTATTGGTTTCAGAGGTACAGGTCTGTGATTCATCAGTCTTATATAATACCCAGCTCATTACATCACATGCCCTCCTTAATGTCCATCACCCAGTTACCCCATCCCTTTATCCCCCTTCCCTCCAGCAACCCTCAGTTTGTTTCCTATGATTAAGAGTCTCTGATAGTTTGTCTCCCTTTCTGGTTTCATTTTGTTTTACTTTTTCCTCTCTTCCCCTAGAATCCTGTTTTGTTTCTTAAATTCCACATATCAGTGAGATCATATGATAATTGTCTTTCTCTTATTGACTTGTTTCACTTAGCATAATACCCTCTAGTTCCATCTATGTCTTTGCGAATAGCAAGATTTCATTTTTTTTGATGGCTGAGTAATACCTCATTTGTATATATATAGCACATCTTCTTTATCCATTCATCTGTTGATGGACATCTGTGCTCTAGGAAGGATATTCATTTCAACAAATGGTGCTGGCACAGTTGGACAACCATAGGGAATAAAAAAATGAACCTCCATGTAAAGCTCACACCATATACAAAAATTAATTCAAAATGGATCATATATTTAAATGTAAACATAAAACTATAAACATTTTTACAGAAAACTTAGAAGAGCATCTTTGGAAAATATGGCTACATGAAGAGTCTTAGACATAACACCAAAAGAACATTCTATAAAATAAAACATTAATAAGTTGGACTTCATTAAAATTAAAAGACTGTGGGGGCACCTGGGTGACTCAACTGGTTGAGTGTCTGACTCTTGGTTTCGGCTCAGGTCCTGATCTCACGGGTCATGGGATTGAGCCCTGTGTTGAACTCTGCACTCAGGAGGAGTCTGCTTGGATATTCTCTCCTTTTGCTCCTTCCCCCACTCATGTGCACTCTCTTTCTCTCTGAAATAGATGGATAAAACCTTTTTTAAAAAGATTTTATTTACTTATTAGAGAGAGAAAGAGTGTGAGTGGGAGGTAGGGAGGGGCAGAGGGAGAAGCAGGCTCCCCACTGAGCAGAGAGCCCAATGTGGGCCTCGATCCCAGGGCCGTAGAATCATGACCTGAGAAGAAGGCAGACATTTAACTGACTGAGCCACCCAGGCGCCCCAGATAAAATCTTCTAAAAAAAATGAAAAGACTTTGACACTGCAAAAGACTCTGTTATGAGGATAAAAAGAAAGTTACAGACTCTGAGAAAATATTTGCAAAACACATATTAACAAAGGTCTTTTTTTTAAGATTTTATTTATTTGACAGAGAGAGAGAGCACAAGCAGGGGGAGCAGGAGAGGGAGATTCAGCCTCCCTGCTGAGCAGGAAGCCTGATGCAGGGCTCCATCCCAGAACCCTGGGATCACAACCTGAGCTGAAGGCAGATGCTTAACCGACGGAGCCACCCAGGCGCCCCTCAACAAAGGTCTTAATACTAGTATATATAAAGAACTTTCAAAACTCAACAGTAAAAAAAAAAAAAATCCAGTTGTAAAATGGACAAAAGACATGAACAGATATTTTACTAAAGAAGTGATACAGATAACTAATAAACATATGAAAGGATATTCATGCAAAGAAAGAGTGGTTAATAAACTATGTTATCTCTACGAAATGGAATACTATGCTGCTGTAAGAAGTTCTGTGTGAACTGCTATGGATTGAGATGAAAGATATTAAGTGAAAAGAAAGTTCAACAGAATATCTATAATATGCTACCCTTATATAATAAAGAAGAGAATATAATAAAATACAAGTTTGTGCTCATTTGTGAAAAAGAAAAACAAGAAGGATAAACCAGACACTAGGGAGATTGGTCACCTATAGGGGAGTGTGGGAACAGAGTGGAAAGAATGTAGGAATGGAAATGGGGTAGTAAGGTTGGAGGAGAGTGACACACATCAGAATATATCTTTTTATATGGCTCTGGTTTTTATTTTTATTTTTTTGAGGTAGGCTCCATGCCCAATGTGGGGCTTGGACTCACAACTCTGAGATTAAGAGTTGCATGCTCTACTGACTGAGCCAGCCAGGTGCCCGTGGCTCTGGTTTTTGAATCATGGTAATGTTTTACATTATTCATCATGAGTAATGCTGAAATAATGTTTCTTTTCTTACATTTATTTTTAATTTTTTTAAGATTTTATTTATTTTTCAGAGAGAGAGAGAGAGAGAGTTCACAAGCAGGGGGAGGGGCAGGCAGAGGGAGAAGTAGACTCCCCGCTGAGCAAGGACTTGATCCCAGGACCCTGGGATCATGACCTGAGCCAAAGGCAGATGCTTAACCAACTGAGCCACCCAGGCAACCCTGAAGTAATGTTTCTAATGTAATTTTCTCTCTACAATTCTTCCTTCAAAAAACTTTTTTTTTAGATCATAAAAGTAGTATAGGGCACAAAAATGTTCATAGCATTATTATTCATAATATCCAAAAAGTGGAAATATCACAAATATCTACTAACTAAAGAACAGATAAACAGATGTGATAAATCTATACAATGGAATATTACTCAGTCATAAAAGGGAATGATGTGGATGAATCTTGAAAATATTATGCTAAGTGAAAGAAGCCATTCACAAAAGGCCACACATGTTGAATAGCTCCATTTATAAGAAATATCCATAGTTGGCAAATCAGTAGAGACAGAAAGTACATTGATGGTTGCCATGGGCTGGTGGGAATAGGAGGATTGGAGAGTAATGGCTTAGAAGGTACAAGATTTATTTTGAGGGTTATGACAATGTTCTAAAATGGATTTTTGTGAGTATTGCACAACACTGTGAATATACTGAAAACATAATTGAATTGTATACTTTAAAAAGGTGAATTTTATGGTATGTGAATTATAGTTCAATGAAATTATAATAAAAATTAGTCATCGCTCACTGTCTTTTAGAATCCAGTGTTGGGGCACCTGGGTGGCTCAGTCGTTAAGCGTCTGTCTTCGGTTCAGGTCATGGTCCCAGGGCCCTGGGATCAAGCCCCGCATTGGGCTCCCTGCTCTGTGGGAAGCCTGCTTCTCCCTCTCCCACTCTCCCTGCTTGTGTTCCCTGTCTCACTGTGTCTCTCTCTGTCAAATAAACAAAATCTTAAAAAAAAAAAATAGAATCCAGTGTTGCTATTCAGTGCATTCTAATTTCCATCCCTTTGAATGTGACCTTTTTTTTCTTCAGAAGTTTTTTAGAATCTTCTCTTTATCCTCAAGGTTCTGAAATTCCAGTGATGTGCCTTCATATATTGTTTCATTCATTCTTTGTGATGGACAGCACTCAGTTGGTCCTTTTAATATGGAGAGTGATATCTTTCAATTATGGGCAATGCTCTTGATGATTTCTTTGATGATTTCCTCCATTTTATTTTCCCTACCTTTTCTTTTGGGAACTTCTAGGAGAGGTGGTATGATTAATGTTTAAGTGCAATGTGTGTGTGTGTGTGTGTGTGTGTGTGTTTAAGATTTTATTTATTTATTTGAGAGAGAGAGAGAGCACAAGCGGGGTGAAGGGCAGAAGGAGAAGCAGACTCCCCATTGAACAGGGAGCTCAATGCAAGACTCAGTCCCAGGACCCTGGGATCATGACCTGAGCTGAAGGCAGACGCTTAACCAACTGAGCCACCCAGGCGCCTGAAGTGCAATGTTTTTGAAGCCAAGCTGCCTAGGTTATAGATCCTGAATTTATCACTTACTAGCCATATCACCTTGTACAAGTTGCTTAGCCTTTCTGTGCGCCCCCCACGTCAGTAAAACGTGGATAATAATAATAGCATCTATCCCATAGGGTTGTTGAGAGGATTAAATGAGTTAGTCCATATAAAGCATCTATGGCAGTAATCAGGACAGCATTTGCTATTATTATTCTATTAGTCCAATGTTAAATCTGGAAAGATCCTCTAAGCTTTTTATAATTTTTTCCTCCAATTTTCCATCTCTTTGGTATGTTCTTCCTTTCTTCCTTTCTTTCCTTTTTACCTTCTGGGAGAATTTTCTATCCTTATCTTCTAACTCTTCTATTTCAGCTATCATGTTTTTAAATTTTTTAAAAATATTTAATTTATTTATTTGACAAAGGGCAGGGGAGAGAGAGAGAGCACAAGCATGGGGAGCGACAGAGGGAGTTGGAGACTCCCCACTGAGCAGAGAGCCTGATGCTGGGCTCGATAGCAGGACTCCGGGATCATGACATGAACCAAAGGCAGACGTCTAGCTGACTGAGCCACCCAGGCACCCCTATCATATTTTTAACTTTTAAGACATTTTCTTGTCCTAAAATAATCCTTTTCTATATAGTATTCTATACTTTTGATATGAGTAGAATACCTTCTGTTATCTCTAATGAGGATATCAAGTATAATGTTTTAAAGTTTTCTTCTGACCCCTCATTGTTTGTGTCCTCAGAACCCCTTTGATTCTGTTGTTTGTTTTGTTCTCTCTTTAGCATTGAGAATTTTCTTCAAATGTCTAATGACCATGAACTTATATATAAGCTTCAAATGTTGTATCTTGGGATCTTTTCTCTGGACCTATTCCTTTTTTTCCAGAGAAGACTTCTAAGCTCTCACCTGGGGTAGAAGGTGGGGTGGGAGAAATATCTGGGTGCTGACAATCTGGGAGCACAATGGGAAAAAGGAGACTGAAGGTCCTAATTAGTCCACCCACCCACCTTCCTCCATTTTGAAGCCTGGGACCAGCCTTCTCTTGGGCTGTTGTTCAAGCCTGTGGCTGTTCTTGTTTGTCACCAGAAAATCAACTTCAAGTTTCTTGGATGTGGAGATTGGTGAGGGATAGTGGCCAGGCTCTGAAGTTGGGGAAAAGGACCTTAGGGTTCCACTATTTGTATTCTGACATTTAAGTGTCCTTTATTAGTTTGAGCCCTGTGCTTCATCCCTGTTTTCCACTGTATCCCATGCTTTCATATTCTGAGCCTCCTCACATCCTACAGGGTGAGCAGTTTACCTTCTGCTTTGTCCCTCCACTTCTACAGATGCTCCAGCTATAGTGCCCTCCATGCCACCAAGTCAATTACCTCTCCTCCAGCCACAATCTGTCTTCACAATTTTTGTTAAACCTTCTCCTTGGCTGTTTCCTTTCCTGTTCTATTTATCCATGTGCATACGTGTGTATATTTGTAATTACAAAAACAGCTTGGGGCGCCTGGGTGGCTCGGTCATTAAGCATCTGCCTTCTGCTCAGGTCATGATCCCAGGGTCCTAGGATTGAGCCCTGCGTGAGGCTCCCTGCTCAGCGGGAAGCCTGCTTCTCCCTCTCCCACTCCCCCTGCTTGTGTTCCCTCTCTCGCTGTGTCTCTCTCTGTCAAAATATAAATAAAATCCTTAAAAAAAAACCAGCTTTATTTTTTATTTAAAAAATTTGAATTTCATCCCTTCAAATCTGTTCAGGTTAGATAGCCTTTCACCTGGGGCGCCTGGGTGGCTCCGTCGGTTAAGCGTCTGACTCTTGATTTCAGCTCAGGTCATGATCTCAGGGTTGTGAGATGGAGCCCCATGTTGGGCTCTGTGCTGGGCGTGGAGCTTGCTTAAGAGTCTCTCTCTCCCTCTACCCCTATCCCCCTCTCCCTCTCTCCAAAAAAGAAAAAAAAAGTCTTTTCTCTGCCTTTCAGTGAAAACTCAAAACTGTCCCAGTGATTTTCTGATCTCTTTTTGAGGGGAGGATAGTTAATGTCCTTTTTATCTTTTTAGTATCATGTTTATGGGATTTGGGGGAGGAAGGGGAGAGGATAAATGCAGTTGAATCATCACATTTAACCATATGTTCCTATATTGTATTGTATTACTTTTCTAAAGACAGTTTTAATGAACTATAATTCACATACTATAAAATTTACCCATTTAAAATTATACAAGTCAGTGATTTTTAGCACATTCATGGAGTTGTGCAACCACCACCACTGTCTAATTCCAGAACATTTTCATCATCCCCATAAGAAACTCTACCCATTTGCAGTTACTCCCATTTACCCCATCCCCCCCTCTCTCCAGCCCCTGGCAAACACTAACCTGCTTTCTGCCTGTATTAATTTGCCTACTCTGAACATTTCCTATAAATGGGATCATATGACATGTGACCTTTTTTGTCTGGCTTCTTTTTCTCAGCATGATGTTTTTGAGGCTCATCCATATTGTAGCATGTATTACTACCTCATTCCTTTTTATGGCTGAATAGTATCCCATTGCATGGATATGCCCTATTTTGTCCATTTATCAGTTAGTGGATATTTGGGTTGTTTCCATTTTTGGGCTATTATGAATAATGCTGTTATGAAGAGTAATGTATACGTTTTTGTGTTGACATATGTTTTTAATTCTCTTAGGTATATACCTAGAAGTGGAATGCTGGGTCACACGGTAATTCTGTCTTTAACTTTTTGAAGAAATGCCAAACTGTTTTTCCACAGCAGCTATACCACTTTTCCTTCCCACCAGCTGTGTATGAGGACTCTACTTTCTAATACATCTTTGCTAGCACTTGTTGTTGTTGTTGTTGTTATTGTTATAGCCATCCTAGTGGGTGTGAAGCAATTATCTCACTGTGGTTTTAATTTTCATTGCCCTGATAACTACTGCTGTTGAGTTTCTCTTCATCTGCTTATTGACCATTTGTATATCTTCTTTGGAGAAATGTCTATTCAAATCATACATCCATTTTTAATTGGATAATTTATCTTTCCATTATTGAATTATAAGCATTTTTTATGTATTCTAGCTACAAGTCCCATATCTGATACATTTGTAAATATTTTCTCCCATTCTATGTGTTATCTTTCACTTTGTTGATAGTGTCCTTAAAAGCACAAAAGTTTTAATTTTCATGAAGTCCCATTTATGCATTTGCTTTTTGGTTGTGTGGGCAAATGAAACCATTGCCTAATCCAAGGTGATGAAGATTCATACCTATTTATCTTCTAAGAGTTTTATAGTTTTAGCTCTTACATTTAGGTCTTTGATTCATTTTGAGTTTATGTGTATGGGAAGATTTAAGGGTCCAGCTTCATTATTCTGCTTATACATATCCAGTTGTCCTAGCACTTGTTGAAAATACAACTCTTTTCACATTGAAGGGTCTTGGCACCCTTGTTGAAAATCAATTGACCATAAATGTCTAATTTTTTAATGGAATATAATTCTCATCTTAAAATTACGTAGCAGTCTAATCATGCTCATGTTAAATATTAGAGTAGAATATACAAAGTCTCAAAATATTCCTCTTATGAACACTTTCTCTGGAAGCTATTGGAGGTTGTACTCTACTGAAATAAGAGAGTAAACCAAGAAAAAGGAAGACACAGTGTAAGATCCAGGAAACCAAGAATCCAACTCCAGAGAATGGTGAGGAGAAGCCCCAGGAGTACAGTCATGTTCCAGGCCATAAGATAACTGGCCTAGTTTATTGCTGGAGAACAGAGAGCTGAGAGAGGGCAATCTTCAGAGGGAATATGGAACCAGCAGATTTTAGATGGGTTGAAGTGTTTGGAAAAACTATGGATAGGTATTTTACAGAACTGTTAAAACACTTGGATAAAAATAGCATTAGAAATCAGAACTCTTGGGGTGCTGGGGTGGCTCAGTTGGTTAAGTGTCCAACTCTTGATCTCAGCTCAGATCTTGATCTCAGGGTCATGAGTTCAAGCCCCTCATTGGGCTCCGTATTGGGCATGGACCCTACTTAAAAAAAAAAAAGAAATTCAGACATCTCAAAAAATGAAATACTGAAGCACTTATTAACTTTGGGGGAAAAATCAAAAGACTAACAATAATGTGCTAAGACTAGCAATAATATACTACTTTGCTTAGCAGTAACCAATAATTACATAGTCATAATCATATAAACTTGGCTACTCATTTAACCAAGAATTGTGAGAAATGGATTGAGGGAAGTGAAGGATGTGGCGTTGTGTGTGGGAAGTTAAGAACGCTAAATTCTTAATTATTGTAAAAGAAAGTTAATAGATGACATCTAAAACTGTTAAATACATAGATGTTTAGGCATACTATTTAGATCACATAATATATGAACCAGAAAAAGCAGTTAAAAACATAAAAATGTGTTGCTTCTTGTGAGGATGATGGGGAATGGTGGAGCAGCAAACTGCTGTTATTTGCTATCAGCCATGCCTCACTATTATTTTAACTATGTGTATGTATTACTATGAGAAAAAACGATTATTCTTTAATTCCCAAGAGGTCAGGAACGACAAAAGATCGCCCCCTCATAACATGGGCAAACAGCAAACCTAAACTTCACCACTGGTTTTCTGAGCTTAGCTTCTACGTGGGTGAAGTATGTGGCAGAGAGGACAGGGCCTTGAGCCTTCTAGATGCCAACCTCTGATGATGTGAATTATGCGTGCAGGTGGCTTTCAACTGGCCAGCTAATTTCTGCAATATAGGAAATGACTGTAATTTCTGTTTCTGCATCTGGTCTCAAAAGAGAAAGTGGCCCCAATTGCCTATTGAATTTATGGAGATGAGATCTCAAGTATCTTAGGATAATTGTTGGATGAAGGGACAGGCTTTGCCAGAAAAGCAATTTTAGTACTTCCCCTCTCATAAGGTACTTTGAAACAATTTTTCTATTTAAAAATTTTAAAGTACCATATCTTAAAAGTCTCTTTTCTCGCCTATAACTGGCTTCTCTTTGTTAATGCATTTTAGCTTTAATTTTAGTTTACAATTTCACCAAAACAGGGTTCTATGTCCTTTCTTATTTGCCCTGCTTTATTGCTATGTGTTTGTCTTTCTACCTATGCCCCACATACATCTCTTGTTCTTGATCATTATATTTCTGTGCCTGTTTTTCTATTCCTCATCTATCTCTTTCATCACCTCCCTAAACCTTTTTTTTTTTTTTTTGTGGTGGTTGTTTTGCTTCATACTCCCACATTTTTCTCTCCATTGTCCATTCATTTAAGAAGTATTCATCGAGCAGCTATAATATGCATTAAAACATGACACTCCCTTAGACACAGGCTCTTAACAGTCTAATTGAGGTGACATACAAATGATGAATAGAAATAGTAATTAACTATACTTAATGATGTAATGACAAAATTATTTCTATACACGATGAATGCTACAGGATTAAAAAATAAAGGTAATACATGCTCATTGTAGGAAATTTGCAAAGTATAGAAAATATAAAAAAATGAAAATTGAGGCAGACTGGCTGGGTTGGAATCCTAGCTCTACCCTTATTAGCTCTATAGCCTTGGGCAAGTTGCTTAACCTCTCTGAGCCCCACTTTCTTCACCCATTAAATGGGGATAATAGTATTACTTCCCTACCTCAGAGGGTTAATAGGCTTACCACAGAGCCTAGTAAATTAAAGTGGTAGTAGTTGCAGTTGTCATTACCACCGCTGCCAGCTTCTTGGTATATGGCCTTTTAACCTTTTTTTTCTGACATAGGACTCTTTACTGTGGTTTAACAGGTTTTTCTCCAGGTCTCCATTTTTTTCCTAGATTATGCTTTATTTGCTAAGCTTATTAATGTTATTTCCTCTTCCTTTGTGTATCTAATTTCTCCTTTTTCTTTCTACCTATTTTTATTCTTTCTTTCCCATTATTTGCCAGTAGTCAGACAGGCAAGAAATATTTACTGAGCTGCTACAAAGTACAGATATGTTGTTAAGTCCCAGGGAGATTGGAAATAGGAGGTGAAGAAATTCATTCTTTTTTTGGTAAACTTGCTTACATGGGGAGTCAGCCCTGCCTGACATAGGAAACAGGAGGACTAGGCTCTAGTCTCTAGTTTTGTCTCCTCTAGCTAGTGTGACCCCTAGAGGCCTCACCTTCTCATTCGTACAAATGGGTACATGAATGCTAGTCCTACATATGTCATTAGGCTGTGGATCGTGAATGTCGATGAGCGTTGTAAACTAGACACACACGGGAAAAATTGCAAGTACTCAGGTTTAGGGAGAAATTGGTTCCTGCCTTCTTTCCTGAGTGGGCAGGGCAGCTCATTTTAATTTCTTTTAAAAAATTTTCTTCTTGAAGAAGATAATTTTAATTAGTCTACTTGACTTCACTCACTTTGTCAAGAATAGTTGAATCTCTGGTCAGAATTACCCTCAAGCCAGACTGGTTTAATATACTAAACCAGCTGAACATTTGATGTTATGAATACTGTTATTACAGAAATGAAAATGCTGCCCTCTGCATAGACTAGCAGGAACCCTGCTAGTCTTCCACAGACAATTAGAATTCACTAGCCCTTGGCCTGGACTGATGAATTAATGTATTATGTATTTAGATTGGAGATTCATTTTCTGAGATGTTTTAAAAGCAGAAAGACCAAGTGAAATTAACACCAGCTTGGATTTTGACAGATTTTAAAATGAACTTTTTCCTCCAGATTTGAGAAAACCAAATAAAATTCCCTCATTATTTTTGTCATCGTACAAATGGACCATATTCATATGTCTTAGATTTTGCTTTAAAATACACAGAAGAATAAAATATTGGGAGGCTGTATCAAAAAAAGCAAGGCAGAGTTGTTGTTCATTAAAGCCAGGTAACTGGTCATGGGGGTTAATAATACTATTCTCTCTACTTTTGTGTATGTTTGAAAATTGACATAATGAAAAATAAAAACAAAACAAATAGAAACAAAGGGGCCATATTCATTGTTTGTTGCAATGGCTTCCATAGGCATTTTCATGGCCTAAGAATTTTGATAACTTAATTGGGGAATCTATAAAATCATGTAGAATTTTGAACTTTCCCAATCATTTCAGATTTGCTTTTATTTTATACAGAAGACCCCATGAGGGATATGATTGCTTTTTGTTGTTGTTATGCAGACAAGGAAACTTTGGTCAAGTGATTCGCCCAAGGTCACATAACTACCTAGTACTAGAAGGTGGACTAGAAGCCAGGCTTCCTGACTGCCATGCTGGAGCTCATTTTACACAAATGTTGGAGGTACAAAATAGTTCCCAATTAAGTTTGACTAAGTCTCCTATAATTGCTGAAATATTTTGTTCATGTGACACCAGCATATTTTTTTTAAAGATTTTATTTATTTATTTGAGAGACAGAGAGAGTGAGAGAGAGAGAGAGGGAGCATGAGAGGGGGGAGGGTCACAGGGAGAAGCAGACTCCCCGCTTGAGCAGGAAGCCCGATGTGGGGCTCTATCCCAGGACCTGAGTCGAAGGCAGACGCTTCACTGACTGAGCCACCCAGGCACCCAACACCAGCATATTTTTATATAAAATTTCAAGTTCATAAGGGCCTGATGATGAGTGAGGGGATGAGAAACTGCCATTTGCCAAGCCAGGCACTGTTTTAGGTGTTTTATATTCATTTAATTACCCCTAAATCCTTAGATTTGAGTCCTGCCTCCTCCAACTCACTAGCTGTGGGACCTTGAACAACTTATATGACATCTCTAGACCTCAGTTTCTTTTTTTTAGACCTCAATTTCTTTGTCTGTGGAAAGGGGGTGATAATACCTACCTAACTGGGGTTTGAGGACAGTTAATGAGATAATATATATAAAGTGCTTAACACAGTGTCCAGAATATACCAAAATGACTAAATAGATTATGTCTTTTAAAAAGGCAGGGTGGAGGATGCCTATTAAGACTCAGGAGAAAACCCAAATTGTTCAGAGAACTATCAACTGTCTGACATGGCTATCTCCAAACCCTCTCTCTGCTCTATTCTCACTCTACAGTTTATGATAGTCACCTTGTTTTAGTAACACAGACACGATCATGTTAATTACCTGCTCAGAACTCTTAAATGGCTCCCTACGTATCTCCAGATTCTCTGTCAGCCAAAAGCAAACCATTCCAACGTTTACTGCCAAATTTGAACCTTTGCAACTCTCTGTAGAGCATAAAGACAGTGCTATGTGAAGTATATGTTGGTGATAACAACTCAGTAAAGTAGATAAGAGCAATTTAATAACTGGTGATATTTAAAAATATATCCTCAGGGTGCCTGGGTAGCTCAGATGGTTAGGCGTCTTGCCTTTGACTCAGGTCATGATCTCGGGGGTCCTGGGATCGAGCCCTGCATCGGGCTTCCTGCTTTCAGGGAGCCTGCTTTTCCCTCTCTCTCTGTCCCCCCGACTCACGCTCTTTCTCTCTCTCTCTCTCAAATTAAAATCTTAAAAAAATTATAAAAATATATCCTCATATCTCATATTTCACATCAAAATTAATTCCAGGTGAATAAAAAAATAGAAACCATAAAAATGTGGATCAAAAATCAAAACCATGAAAATGTGAATATTTATCCCATTTCTTTATAAGAGGACATGCTAAGCCTAAAAGCAATTGGAGAAAAATCATAAAAGAAACTATTAAAATATTTGACAATATAAAACGAAAAGCCTCTATATGTCAAATATAAGAACAAGCTTGGAAAAATATTTGCTATAAATATGAGAGAAAAAATAATGTCTTTAATATCTAAAGAGCACATACAAAATAATAAGAAAATACAAAGGCTCTCAATGGGAAAATGACATTAATGAACAAGTCACAAAAGAGGAAATGTGAATGGCTAATAAACATATGAATAAATGTTCACCTGCACTAGTAATCAAAAATGCTAATGGAACAACAAGAGACCAATTTTCACCTATTAATTAGCAAAGATGAAAAAAGACAATACTCTGTGTTAGCAAGGGTGCCATAAGAAGGCCATTCATACGCTGATAATGGGAGGGTAAACTGATGCAGTCTTTTTGGAAAGCAATTTGGCAATATGTTTCAGGAACTAAAATATAATTCTACCCTTTGACCCGTAGTTCCACTGTTAATAGCAATAACTACCCAGGAAGTAAGCCAAAATCTGGACAAAATTTATGCAAAGAGATGCTCATTTATAATAACCAAATTGTCAATCAACCTAAATGTCCAACAATGGCCATGTGGGTAAATACATTATTGTATAATCTTTTTTAAGAAAACATTTTATTTATTTATTTGAGAGAGAGAGAGAGAGCGCGCGTGCGTGTGTGCTCCTGCTCAAGTGAGAGGAGAAGCAGAGGGGGAAGGAGAGGGAGAAGCAGATTTCCTGCTGTGCAGGGAGCCTGACACGGGGTTAGATCCCAGGATCCCAAGATCATGACCTGAGCCAAAACCAAGAGTGGGACACTCAACCAACCAAGACATCCAGGCTCCCCTCTTGTATAATCTTAACATAGAATATTACGTAGCTATTAAAAGTTGTGCCTATGGTGACTATTAAATGACATGGAAAATGCTTGTTATATAATGTTTCAAAATATAAAGAGTATATATCACTGTACATATATGTTCTCACCTATGTAGAAAGATATATAGGTGCACAGAAACAGAAGGAAGGTTAATGCGGTAGGTATCTCAGAGAGGCAAGATTATGCTTATATTATCCATGGAAAATTTTGTTTTACAAATTTTTTTACAATAGCCACGTATTTTTTGTTATTTAATAAAATGGATATTTAGGGCGCCTGGGTGGCTCAGTCGTTAAGTGTCTGCCTTCGGCTCAGGTCATGATCCCAGGGTCCTGGGATCGAGTCCCGCATCGGACTCCCTGCTCTGCGGGGAGCCTGCTTCTCCCTCTCCCACTCCCCCTGCTTGTGTTCCTGCTCTTGCTGTCTCTCTCTCTGTCAAATAAATAAATAAAATCTTAAAAAAAAGAATTAAAAAAATGAAATAAAATAAAGTTTAAAAAAAATAAAATGGATATTTAGAACAGATGCTACAGACTACCAATAAGCCCTGTTATCAATATTTAACTTCTATTATTATTAGTGTATTTGATGTCCAGCAGATGGAGCTGCATCCCTTAACATTCAGCTCAAATTCTGGGAATATTAAAAATTATGGCCACATTTTCATGTTTTGTTTTGTTTGAAGGAAATCCCTTCTATCCTCGTAAAGATTTTGTAAAGCATATGTTCTTTAAAAAAAAAAAAGGATCGCATTTAAAATTTGTTTTGAGAATTTCGCGAAACCCCTCTGAGATAATTGGAGACACCCTGGGGTGCCACAAAAAGCAGGACTATGTAATGGATTTGGGGAACTAGGGAACTTGAGAGATTAGCTGATTGTGTGCGGCCACACAGGGAGTCCGGGCAAAGCCAGGAAAAACAAGCTGAGGGTCCTGTTCACTGGGCTTCATTTGCTGAGTAAAGGCATGGTAGGAAATTGTGTTTTGATGAGTAAGCACACAGGCTTAGCATTTCAGTATAATTTCAGAATTGAGGTTTTCATTGGTCCTTACCACACATTTAGGGTAGTGATGAAAAACACTGGTTGTGGAGTTAGACCTCGATTCCAAACCTAATTCTACGACTTCCTAGCTGTGTGACTTTGGGCAAGTCACTTCATCTTTCTGTGCCTTGTTTTTCTCATTTGTAAAATAGAGAGAGTAAAAAAAAAACAAAACCCTACTCTGAGGGTTGTTATGAGAGTCAAATGAGATAATGCGTATAAAAGTGTTTGGCATAGTGCCTGGCACATGGTAAGTACAAAGTAAATGTTAGCCACGATTAACATCCATTCATTTATTCAACACACATTTTGGAATACTAACTATGTGTCAGGCAGTGGGCTCCGCACTCGTGAGAGAGAGAAAATACACAGTCCTGCCCTCTAGGAGTTTAGGGACGGGATAGATACTATGTGGAAGCAGTGGTGTGAGAGAGCTTGGAACCAGGATTTCTGGGTCTCTATCTGCCTTTGATTTATTTTAAGCCTCAGATAAATTACTTAATCTCTTGTTTTCCTCATGGTAAAACAAGGGGTTTGGATGAGATGTGATCTCTGAAATATCTTCCAGCTCTGAAACATTCTATGACTGTATTTCAAAGAAATTACTGAATGAGATCAAATCAAAGTTATTATCTTTCAAATATATTCACATTATGCAGTCTCTTCTCTGAAGGTGCAAAATTCTCATAATCAGGTAAAGGTCCAAGGGCAAACAGAATGATTACAGCAGAGGCTGGATAAGACACCCATCTCTGAGAGGTAGTGTAGACAAAAATTGGTCTTTAAAAAATATATGGGGTAAGGGGGTGGGAGGGATGGGGGAGCTGGGGGATGGACACTGGGGAGGGTATGTGCTATGGTGAGCGCTGTGAATTGTGCAAGACTGATGAATCACAGACCTGTACCCCTGAAACAAATAATACAATATATGTTAATAAAAAATATGGGAATAGTACCTTGCAAAATATTATATTTATGGTTAGTTATCAAAGAATACAAATGGTTAATTTCCATTTTTACATACTTCACGGGGCATCAAAATGCCTTTGGTGTTTTCAAATTACAACAAAATGGTATTCCATTATTAGAGTGCATTTGTGTGCGTGTGTGTGTGTGTGCGTGTGTGTGTGTGTGTGTGTGCACATACATGTATGTGTATGAGCATGTCTGTGCTTGGGGATAGGTTTGCTTTTGCTTTCTTGATTTTATTCACTTAAATCAGCGAGTGGCAAGCTTTTCCTGTGAAGGACCAGATAGCAAATATTTTAGGCTTTGTGGGCTACATACCATCTCTGTTGTTGCTGCCGCCATTTCTTCTCCTCCCCTTCCTCCTTTTTCTTCTCCCAACCATTTAATAACAAAAACCATTCTTGGGGCACCTGGGTGGCTCAGTCGGTGAAGCTTCTGCCTTCAGCTCAGGTCATGATCCCAGGGTCCTGTCTCTCTGTCAAATAAATAAATAAAATCTCCTAAAAAAAATAAAATGTTTTTTTTTTAAAAAAACATTCTTAAATTCCAGGGTGTACAAAAATAGACTGAGGATTAGATTCGGCCTACAGGACATAGTTTCATGACTCTCATCTTATTTTTTTTTTGAAGATTTTATTTACTTGACAGAGAGAGACACAGTGAGAGAGGGAACACAAGCAGGGGGAGTGGGAGAGGGAGAAGCAGGCTTCCCGCCGAGCAGGGAGCCTGATGCGGGGCTCGATCCCAGGACCCTGGGATCATGACCTGAGCCGAAGGCAGACGCTTAATGACTGAGCCACCCAGGCGCCCCTCATCTTATTTTTTTAAGATTTTATTTATTTGTGTGTGTGTGTGTGTGTGTGTGTGTGTGTGTGTGAGAGAGAGAGAGAGAGAGAGAGAGAGAGAGAGAGAGCATGGCAGGCAGAGGGAGAAGCAGGATCCCTGCTGAGCAAGGAGCCCGATGTAGGAATCCATCCTAGGACCCTGGGATCATGACCTGAGCCAAAGGCAGGTGCTTAACCAACTTCACCACCCAGGCGTCCCATGATGACTCTCATCTTAAATCAGAGTTTTAGCCTCCTGTCTCTGCTGGTTTGGTTTTATAGAATCTTTCCATTCCTGCCCCATCCCACCTCCCTCAGGGCCCAGGTTGTTCCTCACCCTAGCCTCCTCTACTTGTTCTTGCACCTCTCACTCTGATTCTGCACCCTCCTGACTTCCCATCTAATTTCCTCCCCTCTAATTCCAGTGACACTCTGGTAACAGTGCAGCTCCAGCAGAAAGCATCACCCCTGAACCAAAAAGGTGGTGATCTAGTCCAACAGATTGCTCCATGGACAGGAACTTGTCAACACCCTTGTGCCATGAAACAATTTGCCAGGTTTCCTGGGCCCAGTTCCCTAACCATGGTTATGGCATGGACTTAGTTTCCACCTAGGACCAAGCTTTCCATTAGTCTGCAAATACTTACTGAACATCAGTTATGTGCTTGGTATTGTACTCTAGACTGGACATGACAAAGAACAGTATGGCCATGGTTGTAACCCTCATAGAACTTATACAATATAATGAGGATGATGGACATGGAAGCATTTCTATGTAATAATGGCAGAATTTTTGTGTAATATTGCAAGAAGTACAGGGTGTTGTGGGAGCACAGAGGAGGACACCTAACCCAGATGCAGAGGTCATGGGACGTGGCACCCAGAAGAAGTGACACTTAACTCTAACTTCTAAGTAGGAAAGATATAGGGAGCCCTACATGAGAGCTGACCAGAGAAGCAGGTACTCTAATCTCCTTAGCAACTGGCTCTTGAGCTCTGCTTAGACCTTTGCTAATGGTAATCCTGTGCAATCTAGCCTTATTCCTTCAGACTGAGTACCTGGTCTCATTCATACTTCCTAGGCTCTGTTCCCCAGAAACACTATATTAATAGCCCCCTGACTATGTCCTTACATCTAGAATACTGACCCTAACCTAATTCTAAAGGTCCATCTCTTCCAGGTAAAGCATTGTTGCTAAAGTGATTGCAGTTGATCAGCCAATTGGCAAGAACAGTGATGACCAACCTTATCGGCTTTCAATGATTAATATTGATACCAGCAATTACTCTTTTCAGATATTACACATTTGCCTTGTTCAGTGTGCTAGGTTGGTCATAAAGGAGGAAAGAGTAGAGCCCCAAGTTTAAGTGGGTATTTCCTATATGCAACATTTTAACTTTAAATTCTGAGTCCCCACGAAAATTGGTCAGAAAGGGTCCTCTTACTCTTCATTAACTACAAAATGAATAAAAGGATCTCCTCCTTTTGTGCCCCCTCGTGCAGGGGCTTCTTGGGAGGTATGTTAGCCTATTCATATGTTAATTCTGTAGAGCCCTCAATCTTTTCACAGAGGCCCTGTACAATGAGAGGGGAGTCTGCATATTTCAAAAGAGCAGCATATGCTCCTTAAGGTGAACGTGCAATATAACACTGCAGGGGAAATACAGTGCATTATTCTTTGCCCCTTTGCCGGGAGAGTTTACAAGCAACATTTGGAAATGGATGGCATTTCTCTATATAGAGATTGAATTTGACAATTAACCACGATTTTTTTTTTTATTGAGAGATGCAGGTCTCCTAAACTACTTTCCTTTTTTAAATGTAAATAAAAGAAATAAGAGAAATGAAAATTCCAATTCCTGGAAAAGCCCGTGAAGGGCCTTTCCCTGAAGCTGTTTAACTGTTCTTTTTTCAAAATGAATTCTCCTCAGAAAAAATTCTGAGCTGCCAGGGAAGTGGACAATGTATATAACTTAATATTTGAAATCTCTCTCGTTCTTTTTTTTTCATTATTAAACCTAATGCGTCCTATCGTAAGAATGCTTAATGTTTAGGTTATAATTTCAGATATGCAAATGATTCATTAGTCGAGTATTTGATAATCATATTTCAAAAAACTTCTGATAGACATTAATTGCTTCTTCTAGAATTATATTCTAGTGCTCAGTAATGACAAACACTGTGTATTAATTTCACATGTATTAGAAATAATGATTAAAGTAAAACCTATTTGATGTAATGACCATTAGTTCAGAGCTGTTGAACGATGCTTCATGGCTTAAGATGAATAATAATGGCCCATTTTTCATCAGACAGATGTTCCATCTTATTGTAAAAAGAAGTTACATCATTGAAATAGAAAATGTAAAAGAATTAGAATATCCCATATCACTAAGCTTGATTAGCCAAATTGAACAATTAATGTCTGAAAAGCATTAGCATTCATGATGCACTATGAGCTGTTTCCATGTTTTCTGTGGGATCAATTTTGAAGAATGTTTTACACAGAAAATTTTAAAAAATCAAGTAGAAATCCATAATAACATGGCTCAGGTTTACATGGACTATGAAATGATGCAGTGTCAAGCCACGGTTTTGTAAAAATAATTTTTTTTTAATTTGAAAAGCAACTGTTAACAGTTGTGTCCTGAGTAGGTTTTTGGGTGGCTGGGGGACAGGAGTGTGAAGGAGACTATTTATATATGACTTACTTTTCATTCTTTTTTATTTTTTTACCTTTTATGTCATGTACCATATGCGTGTGTTGCCTGTTTTTAAATAATTTCATTATAGACAATAACAACTCATAGCCCTATATTAAAGTGGAGAGGTAGTGATAGAAGCTATCAGCACAGGCTTTAGAGTCAGACACACGCGCATGCACACACACATGCACACATACCCTACCCTCTATACATACGTAGCGGTTCATTTCCCAGTTCTGCCTCTTTCTAGTTATAAGGCCTTCAGCAGTTTGCTTACCTTTTCTAAACTAAGAGAACCTGCCTCATGGGCTTGATATGAGGATTTATTTATTTATTTTTTGTTAAAGATTTTATTTATTTATTTGAGAGAGTGAGAGAGCATGAACAAGTGGGGGGAGGGGCAGAGGAAGAGGGAGAAGCTCCCTGCATACAGGGAGCCCTACGTGGGCCTGGGACCATGACCTGAGCCAAAGGTAGACACTTAACCCACTGAGCTACCCAGGCACCCCTGATATGAGGATTTAAATGGGTTTTAATGGCACCTGGCATATGGTAAAAGTGCTCCATAAATGTTGTCTGGCGTTATTATTTTACATCATACAAACACAGTCTTATTTAATATAACTGCCCCCTAACATCTATGACTTTCCTTCTCACAGTACCAGTATTAGAATCATGACTTCTTTGTACTAACATTTTTAAAGTCTTATGGCTTTTATAGTTAGACCATTATCATCCTCCTAACTTTTCTCTTACTTGTGAGAATTCCCTTCTAATTAATTGCAATGCTTGGAATTAGAACCTAGATCCCCTGACTCCTGGTCCAGTGCTCTTTAGAGGTCCTTTTTTAACAGAAATCTTTTTCAGCCAAGTTGGCTGTCTTAGATACTGTTGAATGCTCTGACCTTGTCAAGAAAACTGACTTTGCTGAGGACTTCATTTTGAATACAAAGGAAGAAATTCCAACAGCACTTCCTAGGCAGGACCTAGTGCTTCCTAGTCAAAGTTTCTGCTACCCAGTGGTCACCCTAGCATCTTCTACTGTACTGAGGACAAAAGACTGGGTGAGAGCAATTATCCATGTGTTTTCTAGGTGCGCTTTCCCTCGGTTATTCTCAGCATGGCATCTGAACACAAAACAAATTTCCTTGATATTCTCTTTAGTTTTTTCAGTGAGTGTCAAAATTTACCACAAAGAAATTTGAATTTTTCAGTGTCCGTTGGGAACAAAAGCACTTTAACCTGGTCACTTTGTCACCTTGACACTAAATTATCAAAACAGAGAACCGGTGATCTTAAGATGGGTTGTAAAAATGTACAACTTCTGAAACAGATATCAGTGTCAGAGTCTGGGAAATCTTTGATGATGTCAAATGTAAGCTATTCAAATGAATCGTTCTTCTTTCTAGACCTGCTGTTTAGTGGGCCAGCTGGGCAAGCTAGGTAGGATTGGGGCTGCAAATAAGGGAGCAGGTGCCTTTCCAGTGCAACTGCCACTGGGACAGGTCTTGGGTTGGGCCAGGAGGCGGCAGCAGAGAGCAGGCCTATCAATGAGCCTGGCAAAACCCAGGGGTGGAGTGAGTACGAGTGGGACCTCTGAGCAGAAGGGTGTGGGACAAATGAGGATTTGAGGAGCCACTAGCTAGAACCTTCTGAACAGGAAGGCCAGTGGTTTTCCTCACTCCCTTTTGGAAGCCCACATTTGAGCAACAGAATCATACTACCAAATTGCCTCTATTCCTGATGTTTTTCAGATTATTTAGTATTTTTTTAAAATTTTTTATTGTTATGTTAATCACCATATATTACATCATTAGTTTTTTTTTTAATAACTATTTTGGATTGTATTTTTTTTTAATTTTATTTATTTGAGAGAAAGAGAATGAGAGAGAGAACACGAGAGGGGGGAGGGTCAGAGGGAGAAGCCGACTCCCCACTGAGCAGGGAGCCCGATGTGGGACTCGTTCCCGGGACTCCAGGATCATGACCTGAGCCGAAGGCAGTCGCTTAACCAACTGAGCCACCCAGGCGCCCCTACATCATTAGTTTTTGATGTAGTGTTCCATGATTCATTGTTTGCGTATAACACCCAGTGCTCCATGCAGAACATGCCCTCCTTAATACCCATCACCAGGCTCACCCATCCCCCCACCCCCTCCCCTCTAGAACCCTCTGTTTCTCAGAGTCCATAGTCTGTCATGGTTCGTCTCCCCCTCTGATTTCCCCCCCTTTCAGATTATTTAAAGTCTGAAAATAAGTTGCCGTATTGTCACCATAAAACATGTAAATGTTTATATAGTTCCAGATATATGTGTCCAAACACTGCCCCCCAGACTGCCATTTACACCTGGAATTGGCAAAAGAACTCTTCCTTTGAACCTTGGATCAGAATTTGTGGTTTGCAAATAGGCTCCGCCTTCTGGGGGAAGGTGATCAGCCAGGCTATGATAGGCTTTGAGAGATCTGGGGCGGGGAAATATTTTGGAGTAACTCCTCAGATCAGATCACAGCAGGGGTGTCTCTGAGTTTTCAGGCATGCTAACGGGAGTGATTTTTCTTCTGGTGGGCACCCCCAGCTCCTTTCAGAGTGTAAACACCCCTGAATTACCTAATGCAATTATACAGACCATACAATGCAATAATACACACTGGAGTTAAGGCCTTGGACACAATGGTGAAGAGAGAGGGTTATAGAAAGTAGGAAGGAAAAACGAAAGAGGAAAGCTGGGATCACTGAAGTGAACCTAACTGAACCATTGCTCTCCTAAGGGCTGGTCCAAATCCAGAACTTTGTATATATGTATTTGGTAACTCTCTTCTCGATGTTTCCAAGTTAAAAAAAAGTTAAGATTGGTTAACCCTGCTGGATTAAGGTGTTAAAGGAGAAGCTTGACAGAAGAATAAAGATAATGGCCAGTCTAAAATTAGAGTAGCCTCGGGCGTTGGGAGGCTCAGTCATTAAGCGTCTGCCTTCAGCTCAGGTCATGATCCCAGGGTCCAGGGATCGAGCCCCACATCAGGCTCCCTGCTCAGTGGGAAGCCTGCTTTTCCCTCTCCCACTCCCCCTGCTTGTGTTCCCTCTCTCGCTGTCTCTCTCTGTCAAATAAATAAAATAAAATCTTTAAAAAAAATAAAAATAAATAAAAATAGAGTAGCCTTAAGGAAAAGCTCTAAAAGGACCAATTGGGGATTTTGAAAGGGAAAAACTTTCTGAGCACAACCTCTTTTTTTTTTAAGATTTTATTTACTTATTTCAGAGAGAGAGAGCACCAGTGAGAGAGAAAGAGAGAGAGCACGAACGTGGGGGGAGGGCAGAGGGAGAGGGAGAAGCCGACTCCCCACTGAGCAGGGAGCCAGATGCAGGACTCAATCCCAGGCCTCTGGGATCATGACCTGAGCAGGAGGCAGACACTTAACCGACTGAGCCACCTAGGCACCCCTGAGCACAACCTCTTATGGATGCCTAAGGCCTGTGTTTGAGGAACTGTCAGATTTTTTTTTTCCCCTCCAAGCATATTAATACAAAGTTCTGGGATATTTTTAGGAGTTGGATATCTGCAGAACTGAGATACCTATGGACTCCTATTAGAAAGTTCTAGTACTTTCTTTCCAGGAAAATTCTTGGGGATGCGAGGTCCACTGCTATTTATTTTTTCAAGTGTACTAGTTATCAGGCTGGCAATTAAGGCATTGCATTTGCTTCATGAAAATAAATAAATTATTATTTACTTCACTAAAGACTGTGGGATGCGATAGTCAGAAAAGCTCCTTTAGTTTAAACTGTCTAGATTTTTTTTACCCCTAAAATGTGCTCTACTAGACAGATATAGACAGGGAGAGAGAATATCGTATTTTATCATATTTTTTTAAAGATTTCATTTACAGTTTTTAAAGTAATCTCTACACCCAACTTGGGGCTCAAACTCAACCCTGAGATCAAGTCACATGCTCCACTGATTGAGCCAGCCAGGCACCCCCATATTTTATCATCTTTAAAAAATTCACTATGGACCAATAGCTTATAGGACTTTCTCTCTTTTTTTTTTTAAGATTTATTTATTTATGAGAGAGAAAGAGAGCACGCACATGAGCGTGCACAAGCAGGGAGAGGGGCAGAGGGAGAGAATCTCCAAGCAGACTCCCCATTGAGCATGGAGCCCTATGCAGGGCTTGATCCCATGACCCACAAGATCATGACCTGAGCAGAAACCAAGAACTGGATGCCCAACCAACTGAACCACCCAGGATCCCCACTTATAGGACTTTCAAGAAGTTTTTTTTATTTGTCATCTCCTCTGTGAAGCTGTGACACTCTGTCTAGGCCTCTATCCTTCATTGTACTTAAGTGATTGTTTACATGCCCAACTCCCCCAATGGCTGAGATCCTTGAGGGCAAAAGCTGAATTTCTTTCATCTTCTTGTCCATAGGGCCCAGTGCTGGGCCTGGCATAGAGCAGACACTTCATAAAATGTTAAGTGAAAGCATATATGAGGACATAAAATGTTTTCCGTTCTTTAGGATAAAAATAAACTGTCCATCTAATAGCAAAATTGTATATCATGTTTAATTTCATGCAGGTCATTATAATTTTTTTCTGAGATCAGATATTACTAAGACTACAGACTTTTTCCCATACCAAATCAATTTAAATTCTAGTCTCTTATACAGCATGCCATCTGATTGGAACCAAAGAGCTTCATCTGTGGAGTTGCCTGTCAAAGGGTAGCCAGAGGCAAAATTGAGAGGTGGATGAAGTCTATCTTCGATGTTACCAATTTCCTCTTTCATTAGCCTTTAAACATGTTCTTCCACTGATAAGAATTTATTGAGCACTTAGTGTGTACACAGGATTTGGCTAGACATCACAACAAAAGATACAGAAGTCAAGGAGACAAGCCTAACCAGCCCAAAACATTTAGAGAGAGATACATGACAAGAGACTAACTGCAGATGCTGAATTGTTGAGGTGTAGGTTCTAAGTGCTACAGGAGGTCAGAGGGAGGGGGAGAGCGATGACAAAAAAATATTCTGGGAAGGTGTCCTGAAGGAGATGGAGTTGGAGCTGGATCCTCAAAGATGAGGAGAATCTAACAAGGTAAAAGGCAAGAGGACGTTATTCCAAGGAGGGAGCTCAGTGTAAACAAAGACCACAAAGTAGGAATGAGTTGTGCATGCCTTGAGCACAACAAAGTCGCTGCCCAACAACAGAGTACCTCTTGGGTGGTGCAAAGTCAGGCTTGCTGAGGAGGAAGGCAGGATATGTGCGTGGCAAGCACCCTGGCTGAGTCACAGTGGGTTTCTCAGTCTTCTTACCCCTGGTTTCTATTGTACCTTTGCACTATCTGTATTTAGATGGTAGAGTAAAATGGATGTGGTTGTTATGAAGTTCTCAACTATGACAAATTTCCTTGTCAGTGCCAGCTGCTTCTCCTAGCCAATTACAACCCCAAATGCCTTGGTAAGCTTGCTGGATATCAAAGGTGATGGGACTGGCTAAAGCTTGAGTTTGGAGAGGTGGCAGGAGCCAGATTATAGAGAGTTCAAGACCCTATCAATAGAGCTTAGATGACAACAACACATTTTTATGATACTTTACACTTTACCAGAGTGGCTCTCTTGTCATTTTTCTCCTTTTATCCTCGGAATAACCCTATAGGGTAGTCAATGAAGATATTTTTTATTTCTATTCTCATAGATGGGGAAGCTGATCTCTTAGCTTCTAGGTCTATTGCCTTTTATGGGCTCACAGGCAAGTTGAAAGAGGCCAACATGTAAACATATAACTTTAATAAGCACTATAATTATTCAAAACCCCTCCAAAGAAGTGGGATCCCTGAGCTTTGGTATGTGGGGGCCTCAGGTAGGCATAGGAGGAGCAATATTTGCCTAGAACTGCCTAGAACTAGTGTGTAGTGCTAGGACAGCCAAGTTGAGAGACAGCATCCTGGGGAGATGCCAACTCAAGGTCAATCATCTAAATGAGACATCAATTCAGACAGGCTAGGCAGAGAGGGAGAATCTGGACGTAAGCCAACAGGGTCAAAACAAGGAAAACCAGATAAGAAAAGGAGGGTTAAAACAGGAGGTTGGGAGGCAGAACATGGAGATATTCTCTGAGCTGTTGAGGGCAACTGTAATAGCCATTCAAATAATTTTTGTGGTCTTGGTTGTTTGTGGTGAGGTGTCATTAAAAATTAAAAATTTTGATGGAGCCTAGATAGCAATATCCCCTCAGACTCCACTTCCTGCCCTGCTAAGGTAACTAGTGGTGTTTTCCTACATTTGCCTGGACAAAGGTATTGTGCTCTAAAGAATACATACCTTCCCAGGAGTTTGATTTGAATGATCTAGCCTCACAGAAATTTTCAGGGAGGTCTGAGGTGGTTGTGGGTGGGGACTCCATATTGTGTACTAAACTGACCTGAATTCCAAAAACGCAGGCATTTCCAAAGTGATCTCCCAGTAAAGCTTACATATTTGCATAGCTATTGTGGCTGGCCTCCCTTACCTACCATCTTCCATAACTATGTGAATTTCTAGGCCCAATGGCTAGATTAATTCACAATTAAAGAAAGCTACTTTATTAGTCAGTTTAGGCTCATGGGTATGCCAGGGCATTTGATGAGTCCCACTCCATGCTGTAACCTGGTCCTTACTTTTAGTGTTTCTCATCCCTTTAGAGCTCCAGATGTAGGCCTTTAGACTAAAGTAATGATAGCCTCAGGGATTTAAGGCAACTCTGTGGACCCAGCTCAGATTCACAGACATGAGGTAACCCAGTTAAAGGAACCATTGAGATGGGTGTGTATCTAGCATTCCATAAGTTGTGCTATTCTATAACACATTGTCCTTGCTTCCTTTTAGTTTTGGCCTCTCCTGTCTTGAGTTCTATGATATGACCTTCTTATGAAAAACTTAAATCCTCTATTTCATGCCACTTTTCTGCTAACTACATTGCTGGTGCCTCTGTAAATCCTACCTCATGTAATAGCCTCAAGTCAAGGGTCCCAGTTTATGATGAAGTGTTTTCAGATATGAAAGGGGCAAGAGAACTTCCCTATCTCCACCGTGATTTGCAGTAGGTCCGGGACCAAGATGGCGATCCTACCAAGCAGGTTCATTCCCCCTCCAATGTGTGACAATAATACCTCAGTTCCTTTACTACCCCCTGAGGGTAGCCTGCTGCTCCTACAGAGCCTCAATCTCTTGGACCAGCTGTGGGAGATTGAGGTCCTTATACAAATAGACCATGGAGACCCTCCAAACTCATCCTTAGCAATAGGTGGTTAACAGGGATGCTTTAATATCTTGGGAGTTAGCAAGACCTCTTCTCAGCCATAATGACCTTGTTCCTCAAACATCCCAAGCCCCTTCCCTCCCATGGAGCGTTTGCACATGCTATTTTCTTGATCCAAAATGCTCTTTCTTTCTATCTTCATATGGCTGGATCCTTATTATCATTCAGGTTGTCCTTGAAAGAGCCCCCTTTGACTACCTTCACTAAGATAGCTCTTCACACACATATCATCATCACTGTCTTTGTGTTTACTCCACCTAAATTCTTTCCTAACACTTACAGCTCCCTAAACTTATATACATATTTTTTTTTGTTCTTTGTTCATGGCCTGACTATCTAAAGAATCTAAGTTCTGTGAGGTCAAGAACTTTGTCATATATATGTAAGCTGTTGCTAACACTCAGAACAGGGGCACACAGCAGGTATTTGGTTATTTTCTAGATTTACAATTATTATTACTACTATTATTATTTTCATTATTATTATCAGGTGGGCCGAAGGAAGGTATCAAGGAAATGAAAGTCACAATAAGATTTTCCCTATCATCACCGACTACTATCCCAGCCCTGAGGACCATGAGAAAGAAAAAAGCAAAAACAAAAATTTGAGCCCTGTGTGGTAGTTTCAGGATGTCATGTGCTGGCCAAAATAGAATTCTTAGAGTCCTGGATGCCCACCATCCTCCATGGAACTCTTTGTGACTTATGTCTCCTTAATCCTCTGACCCAGCTAATTCTGCCATGCTTCAGTCTGCCCCTTCAAGTCCTCTGGAATTCACATCACCTGTTTAACAAATTGACCTCCAAATTCAACCCTTTCATAAAATAGTCACTTCATGACTTAGCCTTAAGTGAAACTTGGTTCTGGGGCACCTGAGTGGCTCAGTTTGTTAAGTGTCCGACTCTTGATCTCAGCTCAGGTCTTGATCTCAGGGTTGTGAGTTCAAGGTCTGCATTGGGCTCCAGGCTGGGTGTGGAGATACTTAAAAAAAAAAAAAAAAGAAAAGAAACTTGGTTCTTCAGAGACTATAACCCCAGCTGTATCTTGAGCTGCCTGCAGGTTGTTTTCCCATACTTCATGGAACAGCAGGGCCAGTTTGTTCTTTACTCTCCAAAGCTACTTTCATCCTATTGCTCCTCTACCCATGCATAAACTAAAACAGAAACAACAAATAACAATAACAAAAAACAGAACAAAAAAACGTGCTCCTTTTGAGACATATGCCAAACAATTTAGCTTCTCTTTAACCTTCCTTGTTGCTGTCACCTACTGGTCTTCTAGATACTCCTCTGTGTTCACCAGTGACTTTGGCATTTACAGTAGGTCCTTTCTTTCCCTCTATCCCAAATCTTACCTTACATTGTTGCTGAACTAACAGACAAAACAATAACCCATCCAACACTTTGATCTTGAAGCTCCTTGACCTCCAACTTAGCCACCCATATCTTCCATCTCATCTTGGAAGTTTTCAGGATGCTAAGTTTGTTCTACCTCAAGGACCACAACTTCAGACATTCCTCTCTGGCTACAATTTCCTAGCTTTTCAATTTACTCAGTCAGTTTTCCCCACTGCCTCCTCCCTCTACTTTCTTGTATTTTTACTTTCCTCTCTATCCATCTTACATAATATGGTCCATTACTGTAATTACTATTTTGTCAAAATTCTTCATGACACTATTTTTTAAAAAGATTTTATTTATTGCAGAGAGCGAGAGTGTGTGTGCAAGCATGAGCAGGAGGAGGGGGAGAGGGAGAAGCAGGCTCCCTGCTGAGCGGGGAACCCGATGTGGGACTCGATCCCAGGACCCTGGGACCACGACCTGAGCCGAAGGCAGATGCTTAACCAACTGAGCCACCCAGGCGCCCCTCTTCATGATACTGTTGCCAATATAACAAACTTATTTGTGCAGGGATGGGCCTAGGGTGAGGTAAATGAGCTTTCCCTGCTACCTCTTCTTCCTCATCACCCCCAAAATGTAAGGAGGTACTCACTGTCAGGTGCCAATCCTACACTTGCATGATCCTGAGGATGAGTGCCTCCTTAAATTTTGTGCCAATAGAGGTAGGGTGTGGGAGGGAAGCTCACTCAGCTCACCCTCTATCTAGGAAATTCCAGAACCTCTATGAATTCAATTAAATTACCTACTTTCTTTATACCCTTCTTGGATTGGCTGAGCACTGCCAGATAAAGTCACACAACAAGGTAAATTCATTCCACTGTAAATTCATGATTATTCACCTCAAGTGGTTCTTCAAACCTAGCTTAGCAATTCAATCATTCCCCACTCTGAACAATAATTATTTTAAATTTTTTCCACTTTCCTCAAACCTCTGACCCTACTATTCACCTCCATCTCCACTCTCAAATGATGACTCATATCTCTCTTAGGGAAAATAGAAGCCATCTGACACAACTCTCTTCGAGCCTGACACAGGGCTCGATCCCAGGACCCTGAGATCATGACCTGAGCCAAAGGCAGACACCCTGAGATCATGACCTGAGCCAAAGGCAGACACTTAACCAACTGAGCCACCCAGGGACCCCAGCATTCAACATTACTGATCATTTCCTCCTCAGAATTTTCTTCCCTTGCCTTCCACAACAACACACAATCCTGGATTTTCTCATATTTCTCTGGGTGTTCCTTTGTATTCTTTTTGTGTAAATTGTCTATTGACAGGTCATTTCCAATCTGTTTTTATAAATAAAATATTACTGAGCCATAAAAAAGAAGGAAATCCTGCCATTTCTGACAACTTGGATGAACCTTGAGGGCATTATGCTGAGTGAAATAAGCCAGATGGAGAAAAAAAAAAAGTAACTATGTGAGGTAAAAGATGTGTTTACTAACCTTATTGTGTTAATCATTTCACAGTATATACCAAATCATCACATTTGTGTACCTTAAACCTACACAAAGTTATATGTCCATTAGATTTCAATAAAGCTGGAAAAATATTTTAAATTTATTTTTCTTTGCATTAACGTCTTGGAAGTACTAGTGGTTCTTAACTTTGCCTGTGTACTAGAATATCTAAGGAGCTTTTAAAAATTCCAGTGCCCAGACCAATATAATCCAAATCTCTGGGAGTGGGACCCAGACATTTGTATTTTTTAAAAAATTTTATTTATTACTATTCTTGGGGAGGGGGAGAGAGAGAGAGAGCACACAAGCAGGGGGAATGGCAGGCAGAGGGAGAAGCAGGCTCCTGGCTGAGCAGGGAGCTTGATGCGGGACTCCATCCCAGGACCCTGGGATCATGACCTGAGCCGAAGGCAGACACTTAACTGACTGAGCCACCCAGGTGTCCCAGACATTTGTATTTCTGAAAGCTGCCCAGGTGATTCAATGTACAGCCGAGGTTAAAAACCACTGGTTTTGATCTTAAGCATTTCTCAAATTTATACCTTTCTATCTTTATTACCACTAGTATCTGTCACCTGGATACCTGCCACAGCTTCCTAACTGGTCTTCTTACATCTCTTCTTGCCCCTTCATTCCATTCTGCACTGGGGAGTGTCCAGTTTCACAGTGTAGGATGCTCCTTTAGAGGGGCTGCAGCATGTTTCAACACATGGACACTGGTTTGGTTATAAGCTCTGTTTTGTGACTCCGTGTACATTACTTGATTCTCCTGTGTGCCTCATTCTCCTCATCTGTAAATAGGGAAAACAGTATTCACTTGATGGTGGTGGTGTGAGGATTCAGTGAGTTAATGCACGTAAAGTGATTGAAACATAGCCTGGCCCATTGCAAAGACTCAATAAATGTCAGCTATTAAAATGTAAATCTGATCATGTCGCTCTACTTTTTAACACCTTTACGATAACCTCCAAAAATCCTTAACATTTCTTCCAAGCTCTCGCCAGCCTCTCACGCCTCATCTTTGATCCAGCACTTCCCTCCTTGTGACCCACTTTGTCTTGTAATGACTTGCTCAATGTCAGTCTTCCCTGCTAGAATTCAAGCTCCGTGAGAGGAGGGGCCCAGGGACCATACTCCAATGTACCTGTATAGGTCCTAGCACATGGGACTCACTCCAGAAAGTTCACGGGATAAAGAAGGAATAAATTAATTAGTAATAAAAAGCGAAGGCAAGGCTTGCAAGGCCGGGGGATTGGGTAAAAGTAGTTTTCTAACACTGCAGATCATGGGACTCACCTAGGGAGCTTGTTAAAAATACAACTTCCCGGGGTGCCTGGCTGGTTCAGTAGGAAGAGCCTGTGACTCTTGATCTCCTCAGGGTGGTGAGTTAAAACCCCACATCGGGTATGGAGATTCTTAAAAAATAAATAAACTTAAAAAAAATACAACTTCCCAGTCACACCTATTCACCCATATAAGTCTGGAGGGGATCCTGAGAGTGTTTAGGAAATGCTGGAAAAAAGATTTCGTTTTCATGTAATATATTTATCCGTCTGAAAAATTGACATTCTATATGGCGACAACAATTAAAAGACCCTACTTAACTTTCAATTACGTGAGTTTTGCTCCTGTGGCTACAGTTAGAGAATCTCGTCTAGGCAGAGGATGCGTTTACTGTAGGAGGGATCCAGTACTCAGGCAGACATTGCAGTATTTATTAGTAAAAGTTCACATGAAGTAAAAATGACTTTTCAATTCAGTCTTCAAAAGAGTTGAGCCCATTTCCCTATAGGTGGCTATAACTTTGCCACCTACCTTTGCATACTGTCTAATAATTTGCCGTTTAGACCTTCATGCAGAGTCTCACGAAAGCCACTTAAAGTGAGTACTTAAAGACTTATTGCCCCCTTTAACAGATGAGGAAACTGAGGCTTTGAGAGTTGTAGGAAATGTACTTTACCCATGATTAACTTACTCTCTCAGAACCTGAGACTGGGATTGAATCATTTTATCTCCCCAGCATCCATGACAAGATCGCTCTTGTTGTGGATAGTATCATAGTTATTATTAGCTCTAAGCAGTGTTGCAAATGTGTGTTACTTTATTGAAGAGATCCTGAAAATCTTGGCACCACAAGGTCAAATAGTGAGAATCCTGCTTACCTTCTCCTCTTAGAGACTAGAAGGATTCAGTGCTCGTCAGCATTGAGCAGGGATTGTTAACAAGGCAACATTGTCCCCAAACGAGGAGAACACTGGTTCTTGGGTGATGAAAAAATCACTCTATGTGTAAAGCACAGACATACATACAGCACATTAACAGATATACAGTGTATTAACATTTTATGAGGGGGCAGTTAGGGGGAAAATATCTGGAAATACTTCTGGGGGTGGAATGGTGATAATGAAAATAAAAGTTGGGCTGCTGACAGAGGGCTGGGGAAGTTCTGCCCTTCAGAAAGGCTTCAGAAGGACTCAGTTTAATTCAGCACTTTTTTTAATTTGCCAAAAGGAATTGGATCTGGATTCCATATTCACTCTGCTATAGATTCCACGTCAGCCAAATCATTCCAGGCCTTGTTCAGAGGTCCAGGGCTAAGAGCTCAGGCCTAAGGCAGATTACCGGGGTTTGAATCCTGGCTCTGACATATACCAGGTGGGGTACCTCAGGCTTGGGCAACACATTGAGTCTCACTTTGCTGGTCTGTCAAATGTGCCTCCTAGTAATACTTACCTCTAAGGGTTCTTGTCAGAATCCAGGGAAGTCATGTCTGTCAAGACATTGGAGCAGTGTCTGACACCTGGTAAATGCCACCCAAGTGAATAACAGTGCCTGGTGCATAGTAACTGCTACCCAAGTATTGGTTAAATTAAACAAACAGCTCTAGGTCAGCCATTCCCCCACTGAGCAAATATTTCTTGCCTGCTATGTTGAAGACATTGTGTGATATGTGCAAGGGGCATGAAGACAGGTCAGAAGTCAACCCTACCCTCAGGGATTCTACTGGCTTTCATGTGGGTAGGGGTATGAAAATAACTAGGACATAAAGCCACTAGTGTGTGTATAGTTAGTGTCGCAAGTGGTGCCCAATCCTCTAAAATAGAGAGGGGGAAGTCATATACAGCAGGGATTATAAAGAAAGCCTCCATGAAAGAGGTAGGATTTTGTTTGGGTCTTAAGGACATCATAGACATTGTGGTAGGTGGGGATTACTGGAAATGGGGTGGCAAATTATTAGCAGAGTGAAGAGAATGTAAAAACGCTGTGAGTGGGGAAAGCCCAAAGCCTGTTTAGGGCAAGGTGATTAATCCAGTTTCACTACAGCATAAAGTTTGAGAAAAACCCAGGGGTGCAGACTAGAACCAATAATGATTCTGTAATAATTTTTCTTAGATTTTATTTATTTATTTATTTATTTGAGAGAGAGAGCTAGAGAGAGAGAGAGCACAAGCAGGGGCAGGGGTAGAGGGAGAGGGAGAAGCAGATTCAGCACTGAGCAGGGAGCCCAAGGCAGGGCTCAATCTCAGGACCCCGAAATCATGACCTGAGCTGAAGGCAGATGCTTGACCAACTGAGCCACCCAGGCACCCCTGTAATAATTTTTTTAATATTAATTTTCCCCAGAAAGAATGCAGTGTTAGGATACCAGGGTCTGTGTCTGCCTTGTTATATGCTGTATCCCCAGTGCCTAGTACAGAGCTTAGCAAAGAATAGGGTTTCAAGAAGAAAATGTTAAATGAATGATGAATGAACAAATGAAACAAATAGCTTTCAAGAAAAGATCTGAAAATAAAATTTGGGCCATGACATCAGAAGAGAGAAGCTGTTGAAGAGAGAAGAATGTAAGATTAAATTTCTTAGAGCTAGGCTAGGTCTTTGGAAAGTATTTAAAACATATTCAAAGCATCAAAAACCAAAGGAATGTGAAAGTCCTCTGCCCAGGAGCCTAAATCCAAAATGAGCTTCTTAACCCAAACCCACAGGCCAGAAAGAGAAGGGAAGGGAAGAGACAAATGTGGGCAGGCAGCTGTCTCCCTGATCAACTGAGCTGGTGAGAAGCCTATTTGAGCCACAGAGGGGAAGGACTCAATGGGGGCAACACAGGCTTTAAGAGCCAATGCTGGGTATGAGACTCCTCTAACTACATGGATGCAGTGGGAATTTAAACCCAGGAATCCAGACAAACTCAATAAAGCTTGGGGCCAGATTGGAAGGCTTCTTAAAGATTGATATGCGTGGGCCTAGCAGTGGCCCAGGAAATCCACTGCCACCAAGCCTCAAGACTCATGCTGGCCTGAGGGCAGGGGTCACACTGGGTGTGCAAAACCGTTTGGACTGTAAGCATGAGGGATTGGGTGGAGAACACAGCAAAAATTGGGAGAATGGGAATGCTTCTGCTTTTGCAACGTTGTTGTCCCTGTTGTTTTTTGACCTAGTAACAAGAAAGTTCCTATTTGGGTAGGAATATGCATTGGGTACATGATTATGTCTGAAGTCAGATTGATAAACACGCTGTATGCCACAAGTCAAATTTTGTGTAGCCTGCTGGAAACTTGAAATGATGACAAAGTCAGGTGCTTTGGAAGCAGAAACAGACCAAGATTTTGTGCCACTTCCTAGTTGTGGAACCTTGGGCAAATCCCCAGGGCTCTCAGTGTCTCCGCTTCATCACCTGTAAAATGCAGATAGTAATGGCATCTATAATAGGGTGGTTGGAAGGATTAAATGAAGTAATGTTTGGCACATGCTTGGTATGTAATGATTAGGTGTTGACCCCAACCCACAAAACCTCTAAGGTAGCTGACCTGCAGGATAAAGGACAGAACAACTGTGCCTTATCTGAAATCACAGAGCCAAAAGCATCTTCCATAAAGGGAAAAATTTATAAATTGGACCTCATCAAAATCAGAACATTTTTCCTGAGAAAGCCCAAGCAAAGAGGATGAAAAGACAGTCTACAGTCTGGGAGAAAACATTTGCAAACTATATATCTGACAAAACACTAGGAATTCACAAGACAGTAAAAGCATATATTCAATAAAAAATTGGAGAGAAGACATAGCAAGGATGTGGAGAAAATGGAAGCCTCATGCCCTGTTGGTGGGAATGTAAACTGGTGCAGCCACTGTGGAAAACAATACAGAGGTTCCCCCAAAAATTAAAAATAGAAATAAATACCAACTTCCAGGGAAGATGGCACAGTAAGAGGATGCTAGGCTCACCTTGTCCCATGGAAACGCCTAGATAACACCCATAATAGTGTAAATAACCCAGAATATGACCCAAAGGCTGGCAGAACAGACTCTCCACAGCTAAATGTAGAGAAGATGCCATATTGAAGAGGGTAGGAAGGGCGGAGACATGGTTGGGAGCCAAACTGACAACACAGTACTGTCTGTGGGAGGGAGGGACTCAGAGGGCACAGAGAGGGGCGAGGAGCAGACCCCATACAGGTACCCTAGGCATAGGGGACCCACACTGGGAAGACAAATCCCTGTAACATTTGGCTTTTAAAACCAGAGGGGCCTAACTTCACAAGTTCTTACATCAGTGGAGCTTAACAGCTGGAACTTTAAAAATCAGTGGTCTCATCTCTAGGAGAACCAGAAGGCCATAGGAAACTGTGTCCCTGCCCCTAAAGAGACAGCACGATAGACAGCACTGCTGAGATATAGCATAGAAGCAGCAGTTTGAAAAATGACTAAGGGTATACAGGAAAGAGATTTACTTACTTATCTCAGAGCATGTGCCGGAAGGGCAGGGATCTTTAGGAGACTTCTCCAGAAGAGCAAAGCTGGAGGCATCACAATTCCAGACTTCAAGTTATATTATCAAGCTATAGTAATCAAAACAGTATGGTACTGGCATGAAAATAGACACATAGATCAATGGAACAGAACAGAAAACCCAGAAATAAACGCACAATTATATGGTCAATTAATCTTTGACAAAGCAGGAAAGAATATCCAATGGGAAAAAGACAGTCTCTTCAATGAATGGTGTTGGAAAATCTGGACAGCAACATGCAAAAGAATGAAAATGGACCACTTTCTTACACCAAACACAAAAATAAACTAAAAATGGATTAAACAACTAAATGTAAGACCTGAAACTATACAAATTCTGGAAGAGAGAACAGGCAGTAATTTCTCTGACATTGGCCATAGGAACATTTTTCTAAATGTGTCTCCTGAGGCTAGGGAAACAAAAGCAAAAATAAAGTATTGGGACTACATCAAAATAAGAAGCTTCTGCACAGCAAAGGAAACAATCAACAAAACTAAAAGGCAACCCACAGAATGGGAGACGAATTTGCAAATGACATATCTGATAAAGGGTTATATCCATAAGAACTTATACAACACGACACCAAATAACAAATAATCCGATTAAAAATGGGCAGAAGACATAAACAGACATTCCTCCAAAGAAGATATCCAGATGGCCAACAGACACATGGGAAGATGCTCAACATCACTCATCATCAGGGAAATGCAAAGCAAAACTACGGTGAGATGTCACCTCACACCTGTTAGAATGGCTAAAATCAAAAACACAAGAAACAACAAGTATTGGCAAGGTTGTAGAGAAAAAGGAACCCTCTTGCACTATTGGTGGAAATGCAAATTGCTGCAGCCACTGTGGAAAACAGTATGGAGGTTCCTCAAAAAGTTAAAAATAGAACTATCCTATTATCTAATTATCATACCACTGGGTACTTACCCCAAAAATATAAAACACTAATTCAAAGGGATACATGCACCCCTATGTTTATAGCAGCATTATTTACAATAGCCAAATTATGGAAGCAGCCCAAGTGTCCATCGATAGATGAATGGATAAAGAAGAGGTGGTTTAGATATATACAATGGAATATTACTCAGCCACAAAAAAAAAAGAATGAAACCTTGCCATTTGCAATGACATGGACAGAGTTTGAGAGTATAATGCTAAGTGAAATAAGTCAGTCAGAGAAAGACAAATACCATATGATTTCACTCATATGTGGAATTTAAGAAACAAAGGAAATGAGCAAAGGAAAAAAAGAGAGAGGGAGAGAAGCCAAGAAACAGACTCTTAACTATAGAGAACAAACTGATGGTTACCAGAGGGAAGGTGGGTGGGGGGGATGGATAAAATAGGTGATGAGCACTGGGTGATGTATGGAATTGTTGAATCACTATATTGTACACCCGAAACCAATAAAACATTGTATGTTAACTATACTGGAATTTAAAGTAAAATTTGAAAAAAGAGAGGTGTCTGGCTGGCTCATCAGAAGAGCATGTGGCTTTTGATCTTGGCGTTGTGAATTCAAGCCCCATGTTGGGTGTAGATAGCACAGATGGACCTGGAAGGTATTATGCTAAATGAAATGAGTGAGAGAATGACAAATATCATATGATTTCATTTATAGGTGGAATCTAAAAAGCAAAGGAAACAAACAGACTCTTAAATACAGAGAAAAATGTGGTGGTTGCCAGAGGGGACCTGAAATTACTATAACATCATATGTTAATTATACTTCAATAAAAAATTGGACATAAGACATGAATAGTCATTTTACTGAGGAGGATATGCAGGTGGCAAATAAATACATGAAAAGATAGCCAGCACGATTAGCTCAACATCATTAGGAGGAAAATGCAGAATGACTAAAATAAAAATAAAAATAAAAATTAGCAAAACACCAAATGCTGGCAAGGATATGGAGAAACTGGATCACTTGTACATTGCTGATGGGAATGTAGTGGGAATGTGAAGTGGTACAGCCATTCTGGAAAACAGTTTGGCATTTTCTTTTAGAAAAAAATGAACATGCAGCTATAATATGACCTAGCAATTTCACTCCTCGGCATTTGTTCCAGAAAATGAAGACTTATGTTCATGTAAAAACTTGTAAACACGAATGTTCATATCACCTTTATTTGTAATAGAAAAAAACTTGGAAACAGCTCAGATGCTCTTTAAGGGAGGAAATCCACCATGGAATATGATCGAGCAATGATACAAGTGAACTGTTGATACATGGAACAATCTGCCTGACTTGCCAGATGGTGATGCTAAGTGAGAAGAGCCAATCCCAAAAGGTTAATACTCTAGGATTTTATTTATATAATATTCTTATAATGACAAAATTATAGAAATAGCAAACAGATTAGTGGTTTCTAGGGATTAGGAATGGAGTCTGGGACCTGGGAAGGGTACGTGGGGTTGTAGAAGGGCAACAGGAGGGATCCGTGTGGTGAAGGAACAGCTCAGTATCCTGATTGTGGTGGTAGATCCATGAACCTACATACGTGATAAAATTACACAGAACTGACTACACACACACAAACATAAATGAATACAAGTAAAACTGGGGAAATGTAAGATCAATAGATGGTACTAATATCAATATGTTGGTTGCACTATAGTTCCTAAGATGTTACCCTTGGGGGAGCCTGGGCATAGGGTACATGAGATAGCTCCTTATAATCCCTCACATCTGCATGAGTATCCACAATGATCTCAATAAAGATTTCAATAAAAAGATATCATAAACAGTGACAGATAAACTTAATTATAAAACCTCCAAATCTGAACGGAAAAAAGAAATGAGAGAGAACCTGTATGTTGGGCAGGCAAGTGGTAGAGCTCCCAGGCCACTTTGGGTCTTCTGGCAATTACTGCCTGGAAGACCATGTAAAGAAGCCTCGTCTGGGCTGATGGGACAGAGTGTCTCATCAGTGGTGTCTGCCCTGCATGCAGGAGGAGTCCTCAAAACAAGTGGGCAGGCAGTGGGGCCGGGTTAGTACTCTGAAAATACTGCCATTGTAGACCACTCCCTACAAGTTTGGTCAGGGTCCCATTAGTGAGTAGGCTTTTACACTAGCTGGCACCTTGAGGGGTGGGAACCATAGCTCTTCTAATAGTGACTGGTACTCACTGAACATGTTCTAGGGGCCAGGCCTTGTGCTGAGGGCTTTATGTGAATTAATTTATTTGATCCTTATCACAGCCCCGTTGCTGACTTTCGAAACCAAGCTTTCTGGGGCCCAGATACCTTCACCCTGGCCTATTATTAGGTGTTCTGCTTGCCCACTAGGTCCTTAGCTGATACCTTGTCCTTCCTAGAGCAGCTGAGAGGTCCTTGGGATTGGGCTTTGAGCATCCCTTCCTCTCAAGCTTCTGCCACCTGTGATCCAGGATTGCTGGCCAATTAGGAAGTGGCCAGATATGACTCTGCATGGATCCTGGGCTCCCTCCACACATAACAGCCTGTGGTCACACAGCAGTCCTGTGGGACAGGGATCCTGAGTAATGATAGTTGACATCTGTGGCACATTTACTAGGTGCCAGACACTGCTCAGCTCTGTCAAAGTGCCATTGTCATCCTCTCATTTCATCCCCCCCAGCATCCTGTGAAATTGGTAAGATTTCCATCCCCCTTTTTCTGATAGAAGAGACCAAAGTGAATTTGCTCACGTGCACAGAGCTGGTTAGTGAAGAGCAGTGGTTTGTACCCAGGTATGGCTGATGCAACAGCCCATGCTTGCCCTCAGGGGTCTGTCCACGGCCTAGATAGGGGTCAGTAAATACATGATAGATGAATGAAAGGCCACTCAGTAGAGCCTGTCTTGTGGCAGTGCTAGCAGATCTCAAGATAAATGTCCTGAAATTAGGTAGCAAAATAATCAAGTGGGGGTAATGGACATGATCCCAGCTTATGCTTAAAAGGTTCATCTCCTCGAAAGCACCAAGGAAAGATTTGTTGATGTCTGTTGAGCACATGCCATACACCTAGTACTGGGCTAGGCACACTTGGGGGTACATATCAAGGATGAATGAGATAGGGTCCCCTGTTTAGGAAACACTCAAGTGTTGTTAGGGAGGCCAGCGTCAGTTGTGAACTTCATGGTGTGTACCTGCTGTTTCTGTCTTACGGGTCCCCACTTATTCCCATCTTCTTGCCTCTGATTGCAATCTTGGCCATGCCTAGTATGTGTTTCCATGACCTACTGAGTCAGTCTCTGGGGTGGGGCCCAAAAATCTGTTTTAATGAGCCCTCCAAGTAATTATGATGCACATTCAAGTTTGAGAGCCACTGATACATATAAAAAGGGCCTGGGGTATAGCCACTATTTCATAAATGGTCAAAAGGCTTATTTGGAATGGTTCTGATACTTTGTAGAACTGACTAGTCAAGAAATTGTAGCTCCTGGAAGAGGTGATGTGGATCTTGTTCCAGTTTGCTTGGGACTTTCCTAGATACAGCACTCCTGGAAGCCCCCTCAGCTGATCATCTGACTGGTTAAAGACAGTATAATACTCATCCATGTTTTTCCTGGTGTTGTCAGGTGTCATTATGCCCTGATTTTATAGATGGGAAAACTATGACAGAGAGAAGTTATATAGTCAGGAAGAAGGTGGTGGTGTCAGGATTCAAATCTGGGTCTGTCTCACTCCAGATCCCATGCTCTTAACAAATTCCTAGAAGTGGAATTGCTATGTCAAAGAGTATATACGTGAAAAATTTCTAACTCTGTTGCTGAATGATTGGCTCAGAAGCACAACACATATTTTTATACACTATTGTGTATTTGTGTATATATTAACACAATGTGTATGTGACAACAGTATATAAAAATATATGTTTTTCCCATAAATCCACCAACTGGGCCTTAGGAACCTGTTTAATCTTTACCAATCTGATAGGCAGTCCTCGTGTCATTTTTGGATGTATATCTTTTGACTTTGTCTAATGTGCTCAGTTGGACAGCAGAGCTGAGTGTAATTTGAGACTGGAAATTGAATGGGGCTCTCTTGGCTTAGTGTGAACTTCACTGAAGTGAAGTCCTGATACACTTCAGAAGCTTCTGGGGGCACCATCAAAGATGCATATGTAAAAGACTTGTGAGGATGAATGTCCCATCTCATTGGTCCCAAGCAGACACTGGGATTGGAGAGGCCACTTTGTGAAGAAACTTGCTTGACTTCTCAGAGCCTCCAATGACATCTTCCTCTTCCAAGTCATGGTTACCCTCTTGGGGATAGGCTGTTTAATGTGTAAGCTGATTAGATTGCCTGGGAAAACAACATGTGGGGGTTTAGACCACACACTCTATCCCTCAAAGAAGTGGTAGACAGGAACATTTGAGCTGTGACAGGAATAGGAGAGGGCAAAGGAATTCAAAAGCATGAGGTTGGGGGGAGGTGTTATACACATTGAGGACCATGCTAATAAGTAAAAAATGGAAGCTGTGTTCCTGGGTAGAGTCCACAAAGATTTTGTGACTGAGATGTGGGGAACACAGAGGTGGAAGGAAAAAGGGAAAGGGAAATTAGGAGTTTAAATACATACAGCTTAGATTCTGAAGGGAAGAAGGGAGCCTTGAGAAAGACTGGGAGAGGGGAGGAGGAACCATCTTAGATGGCTAACGTTTAGAAGAAAGTTCCATATGCCATCCTCCAAGGAGATAGCAGTTTGCATGGGTTGTGGATTCCCTGTACCCTGAATGTGGTAGCTTTCTGAAATTATTGCCCACTTGGCAGATTTCCCCCAAGTTGACTCTGGGCAACTAGCATGGATAGGTACTTTGGTGAAGAGGAAACCTAAAATCTTTCCTTTTTCAGAAAATTTTCAACTCTATTGAGCTGCAGTTTATATACAATAAGATTTACCCATTTTAAGTGTATCAATGGATGAATTTTAATAATTGTTATGAAGTCGGGGCGCCTGGGTGGCTCAGTCGTTAAGCGTCTGCCTTCAGCTCAGGTCATGATCCCAGGGTCCTGGGATCGAGCCCTGCATCGGGGCTCCCTGCTCAGGAGGAAGGCTGCTTCTCCCTCTCCCACTCCCCCTGCTGTGTTCCCTCTCTCGCTGTGTCTCTCTCTGTCAAATAAATAAATAAAATCTAAAAAAAAAATTTAAAAAATAAAAAAATAATTGTTATGAAGTCATATACCCACCATCATAATCAAGTTACAGAACAGTTCCATGACCCTAAGGAAGTTCCTTGTGCCCATGTATATTCTTTCAAGACCCTTGGCCTGGCTTTCTGTCACTGTGCTCTTTTGTGTTTGACTGTTTACTTAGCAAAATATTTTTTGAGATTCATCCACCTTGTTGGGTCTATCGGTAGTTTGTTTTTTTTTTTAATTGCACAGTTCATCTCTTTATGAGTTGATGCACATTTGAATTTTTTCCAGTTTGGGACTATTATGAATCATGCTGGAATTAACTTTTGAGTGTATGTCTTTTCTGGATATATGTTTTCATTTCTTTTGGATAGATACCTAGGAGTGGAATTTCTGGGTTGTATGTTAAATGCATGTTTAAGTTTTTATTTATATATATTTATTGTATATACATATATATTTATATGTTTATTTTAAGATATTATGGCAGGACTATATATGTGTGTGTACGTGTGTGTGTGTGTGTGTGTGTGTGTGTGTGTGTGTGTATACACATGTAGTCTTGCCATACTGTTTTGGTTACGAAAATACTGCTTACGAAAATACATACTGGTTACAACCACTTTGGATTCCTACCAGCAATTTCTATGAGAGACCCTATGCTCCACATCTTAGCCAAGATGTGGTATTGTTAATCTCTTTAACATTAGCCATTTGAGTAGGTGTATAGTGATGTGTCATTATGGTTCTAATTCACATTTTCTTAATGACTAATGATATTGAATATCTTTTCATGTGCTTGTTGGCCATCCACATACTTTTTTGTCAAGTGTTTGCTCAAACATTTTGCCAATTTTTAATTGGATTACTTATCTTTTCTCTTGAGTAATAGGAGATTTTTTTTTATTATGTTCGGTTAGCCAACATATAGTACATCATTAGTTTTTGATGTAGTGTTCAACAATTCATCAGTTGCGTGTAACTCCCAGTGCTCATCACAACACATGCCCTTCTTAATACCCATCACCTGGCTACCCCCTCCCTCCACCCCTCTCCCTTATGTAATCCTCAGTTTGTTTCCTGGGAGTCCAGAGTCTCTCATGGTTTGTCTCCCTCTCTGATTTCTTCCCATTCAGTTTTCCCTCCCTTCCCCTATGGTCCTCTGTGCTATTCCTTATGTTCCGCATATGAGTGAAACAATAATGATAATTGTCTTTCTGTACTTGACTTATTTCACTTAGCATAATCCCCTCCAGTTCCATCTATGTTGATGCAATATTCCATTGTATATATGAACCACATCTTCTTTATCCATTCATCTGTTGAAGGACATCTTGGCTCCTTCCACAGTTTGGCTCTTGTGGACATTGCTGCTATGAACATTGGGGTGCAGGTGCCCCTTCTTTTCACTACATCTATATCTTTGGGGTAAATACCTAGTAGTGCAATTGCTGGGTCGTAGGGTAGCTCTATTTTTAACATCTTGAGGAATTTCCATACTGTTTTCCAGAGTAATAGGAGATATTTATATATTCTGGATATATGTCAGATATAGCAAATGTTTTTCTTCCTGTCTGTGGCTTGCCTTTTCATTTTCTTAATGCTAAGTTTTGAATAACAGAAGTTTTAATTTTTTTGTGATTATTTATTTTTAAAGATTTATTTATTTGAGAGAGAGAGAAAACACGAACAATAGGAGGGGCAGAGGGAGAGGGAGAGAGAGAATCCCCAGCAGACTCCCCACTGAGCACAGAGCCTGATGTGGGGCTTGATCCCATGACCCTGAGATCATGACCTGAGCCAAAATCAAGAGTCGGCTGCTCAAATGACTGAGCAACCCAGGCAACGCTTATTTATTTATTTTTGAGTAAACTCTACCCGCCATGTGGGGCTTGAACTTATGACTCCAACATCAAGAGTTGCATAGCTCTACCAACTGAGCTAGCCAAATTTTTAAATTTTGACGAAGTCCAATTTATCAAATTTTTCCTTTTATGGTTTATGTTTTTGTGTCCTAAAAAATCTTTGCCTCCTGTAAAGTCTCAAATTTTTCTCCTATGTTTTCTTCTAGAAGTTTCATACTTTGGGTTTGTACATTTAGGTTTATGTATGAACCATTCAGAGTTAATGGTTTTTGCCTGATACAAGGTTGAGATTGATTTTTTCCCCCAAATGAGTACTGAGTTGTTCAGCACTATTCATTTCAAAAACTGTCCTTGTTTTTTTATTTCCTTTTGTTTTTCTTGTATTTTCTCTCTATACTTGTACTTTAATGAGCTAAGGGTCTGTTGTCTCCATCTGTTAAGAACCCTCTGGACCTAGATTGTAAGTGAAAATGCTATCGTTGCTTGAGAAATGGTGCTTCATTGTAAGGAATATCAGCAATTACATTTAACCATGGTATTTGTAAAGTTTTATGGGCAGGAATTCATGCTACCATATTCTCTGTGGTTTGTTAGCTCCTTGGAATTTTAGAAAGATAAAAAAATCTGAGGTTTAAGTAATAGAATTTGAAGGATGGTGAAAAGTCTCTATCAGTTCTAGGGCATGAGGTCCCAGACTCCAAGTAAGCATTTGAGTGAGGTCCATGTAGCTGGATGGAGCAGAACAGAAAAAACAAAAAAACAAAAAACTGTATATATGATTTGGGATTTAAGTTTTCTTGAGGGGGTGGTGCCTGGCTGGCTCAGTTGGTGGAGCATGTGACTCTTGATATTGGGGTTGTGAGTTTGAGCCCCACGTTGGGTGTAGAGATCAGTTAAAAATAAAACCTTTTTAAAAAAAGTAAGTTTTCCTGAGGGAACAGGTAAAACATACTTCATTGGTGCTTTAATTTTTCTTTTTCTTTCTTTTTTCTTTAAGATTTTATTTATTTGGGGGCGAGAGAGAGGAGCAGAGGGGGAGGGAGAGGGACAAGCAGACTCTGCGCCGAGTGCAGAACCCCACGCAGGGCTTGATCTCATGACCCTGGGATCACAACCTGAGCCAAAATCAAGAGTCGGATGCTTGACCAACTGAGCCACCCAGGTGCCCTGGTGCTTTAATTTTTCTAAGGAAATAGAAGACATTTGGAAAAAGTATTATAAGGTTTATTTTTCAAATGTGATGATAAATTTGGTACATTTCCAATACTGTGAATATTATCCAGTGGTCTGATTCCAAATTCTTGGAATCAAGATTCCAATATTATATTGGTCTGATTCCAAATTTTTAAGTATTCACTGACTGTAAATATGCTTCTATGCACACACACACACACACACACACACACATACACACATACACACATGCTCACCCCAAGCCACAAACTTGTTGTCATCCTTATCCCATCTTCTGCAAAAGATGGTAAACAACTGACTATCCAATAAGAGGGGACTGCCTCAGTAAGTTATAGTTAGGGTATATTCAGTGGTCATATAATAGAATATTATGCAGATATCAAATAGATTGTACTTATATAGAAATTACCTATACACATATGTATATATTAAATGCTTGTATGTATCTCCACATCTACTGAAATAAAAGCAGGTGTAAAGCTTTTTGTACAAAGGTGGTCACTCTGGTGTTATTCATAAAGATAAATATAAAAGTATAGTAATAAAAGTGTCCACAAATGGGAGGTTGATTAAATAAACATGGTATACTTGTACATGGGGATATCATGCTCTTGTTAAAGAGAATGAAGTAGGGGGCGCCTAGGTGGCTCAGTTGGTTAAGCATCCAACTCTTGATTTTGGCTCAGGTCATGATCTCAGGGTCGTGAGGTTGGGCCCTGAGTTGGGCTCTGTGCTCAGCCCAGAGTCTGCTTGTCCCTCTCCCTCTGCTCCTCCCCCAACTCGCTCTCTCACTCTCTCTCTCAAATAAATAAATAAATAAATACAATCTTTAAAATAAAAAAAAAGAATGAAGTAGATCTATATGTTATGTTTGGAATAATCTCCAAAAAATGCTACTATGTGAAAAAAAGAAGTGAAGAACAAGATAATGTGAAAAGTATGCACCTAGGTGTATGTGTGTGTTGCATAATCTGAAAGGATGTATTAAAAATGTTAACAAATGATTGATTTTGGCAAGGAAATATGGGGTCTAGAATTGAGGGAGACTTCTTTCTAGTGTATACCTTTTTTTTCGATTTGAATTTTGTAACCATGTGCACATCTTACTTTTTCAAATGAAAAATGCCTTCTTCTGAGCATCTATTACCTAGAATTGAGATCTATTTTTATACTGTGTCAGGAGCTTGAATTTGGAAGATGGAAATTAATCATTTCCCTATCTTTGACCCTAACCATATTGCTAACCCTCCACCAATCTCCTGATTCTTGATTTGAGGGAGGATAGTTTGGACAAGAGAAGGTGGGGGTGGAAGGGCAAGAAGCAGAGTATAGAGTTAGGAATAGCATCCTAAGGAGACTTGGAAGTTAAGGGTATATGAAAATTAATAAAAGGAAATCTCACTAAAATGGAATTAGGAGGCCAGAAAGGGGCGCTCCCAGGCCCTACCATTGGTGGTCAACTGCAGACCCAACAGGAAGAGACATAACCTTGCAAGTGGATACTCCTTTAGCTCCAACTTTACTACCCTTGGCAGGAGGAAGAAAGGTTTTCTTCTCTCTCAGCAGCAGCAGGCCAGCCAATAAGAAACTGTCACAACTCAGCCAATGAAAAGCCACTATACTTTGAACTACCAGTTTACTCCAGTGGACTTTTTATTTATAACAGCCTTCCCAACTGCACCCTTTTCTCAATAAGAGAGCTTTCTTCTTTGTTCTCTGGACTTGTCTTGGTTTTGCAGTAGCTTGCATGTCCTGAATCAGTTCTTTGCTATTCCTGAATAACCCCATTTTTGCTGGTACAATAACTGACAGCTTTATTTTTTTTAAGGTTTTATTTATTTATATGACAGAGAGAGATATAGCGAGAGAGGGAACACAAGCAGGAGGAGTGGGGGAGGGAGAAGCAGGCTTCCTGCGGAGCAGGGAGCCCGATGTGGGGCTCCATCCCAGGATCCTGGGATCATGACCTGAGCCGAAGGCAGATGCTTAATGACTGAGCCACCCAGGCGCCCCTGACAGCTTTATTTTTAAGGTTAACAGATACTACAAGTCAATCCAAAGCACCTAGTGAGTCCAGACTAATAGGTAACATGCTAAACCACTCATCCTCACCTATCTTTGAAGACCCCCAAGAATATTGGGTGTAATTTAGCTTGGTGGTTATTGAACCTAGCCTTAATCAGAATTACTTGGGGTGCTTTAAAATATCATGTTTTTATCATAGATATAACCTGCATATAGTTTTTTAAAAAATGAACAGTATAGAAGAGAAAGAAGTTTCATGTTTAATGGCTAGTTTCCAGTCTCCAGAGGTAACCACTTTATTTCTAGTTTTGAGTTTTTCTGATGATTAATACCATTACTCTAAAGAATATGTTTCTATTACCTACCTTATCAATTTTAGACAGCATTTTCTGACTCTCAAGAAAGATGATTTAGCATACTTATGCCACCTCCTTTACCTACTTATGATTTTCCCAAAATTTTATTAGTTATATTTAATTATATTCAGGACATTTTAGTGGTTACTTTTATAACATTAAATCATATACTTTAATTTTTATTTTTGGATCCATTAATTCTAGACAATGTATATCAACACTGATTTCAGAGATACTTTCCTACACTCTCCCTCCTCCCATTGCTTCTGACTTCTGTCACCTATAATATTATGTGTACATTATTAAGTTTATAACTACTGCCTACGTTCAAATCTCAGCTCCACCGCTTGTTATCTATGTAATCTTAGGTAAATTATTGAATGTCTCTGTGCCCTCAGTTTCCTCACCTGTCAACTGGAGGTGATAATAGTAATATCTACTTCATAGGGTTGCTATAAGATTATATTTTACTTAAATTGAAATAAATATTTCAAAGTACTTAACATAGCATTTGGTACATAGTAAGTGCTTTTTAAGTGTTAAGCTAGAAAATAAAATAGCAAAATTAAAAGTAAAATGAAATGTTTTACAATTCAAATTAAATCCTCAGTATGCTTCTCTCTATAACTTGATTTTAAAAAATAAAACTAAAATGCAAAAGACATGAAGAGACATTTCACCAAGGTGGATGTATAGGTGGCAAATAGGCATGTGAAAATATTTTCAATATTATTAGCTATTGCAGAAACACAAATGAAAGCCACAATGAGATATCAGCATGTATCTATCTATATCTTCTTTAGTTTAGAAGAACTAAAATTAGAATAACAAATGCTGGTGAAGATGTGGTGAAACTTGATCATTCATACATTACTGGTGGAAATGTCAAATGGTACAGCCACTCTGGAAAAAGAGCTTGGCAGTTTCTTTAAAAAATTAAATATGCTAGCACTATACAACCCAGCAGTTGTACTGCTGGGCGCTTGTCCCAGAGAAATGAAGCTTGACGTTCACAGAAAAATCTGTACACAAGTGTTCAGAGTGGCTTTATTAGTAGTAGCTTTATTCATAAACTGGAAACAACCCACATGTCCTTTGACAGGTGAATGGTTAGACAAAGTGTGGTACAGCCATAAGAAGAAATACTGCTCAGCAGTAAAAAGGAAGGAAGTATTGATATAGGCAACAATCTGGATGGATCTCCAGAGAATTATGTTGAGTGGAAAAAGCCAATCCCCAAACATTGCAAACTGTCTGATCATATTTATATTATTTGCATATATTCTTGGAATTACAAAATTATAGAAATGGAACAGTTTATTGGTTACCATGGATTAAGGAGAAGAAGGGATGGGAAGGAAGAGAGTGTGGCTATAAAAAAGAAACATACGGGATCCTTGTGGTGATGGAACTCTTCTGCATCTTCATTGTATCAGTGTCAATATTCTGATTCTGATATTGTTTTATACTTTTGCAAGATGCTATTGGGAGAAACTGAGTATATATACATATATATATATATTCTCACAACTGCCATGTGAACTTTACTTCAAAATAAGAAGTTTAACTAAAGAACCAAACAAACAGCTTTCCCAATATTAACTCCATGTAAATATTATTCACAGCAGGACCAAGTAATGTGTTTGGACCTACAGAGAAAATAAATGTAATCATAGAGCTGTAAAAAAGTGCTGCTGGTAGAATATTTCAAATGTCAAAGTCAAATGGATTATCTTTTCTTATACTCCTTCAATGGCTCAAATGATGCCACATTTTAGCATGCTTCCTATTAGAACTAGAATCATCATACAGCTTTTTGTTCTCCTTAGAGTTCCTAATTGTATTCCATTGTCAATCAAAAGCACAGAAAAATAGCTTCTGGTTTCTTAGTGATATAGGTTGATTATAGAATTTGCATCCATCTTAAGAATATTCTTCACTGAACCCTTTGACTTCTTGTTCTAATTACGACCTAATGCTTTCTTGGTCAGCTTAGCAGTTGTCATCTTGGGATTCCTTTAATGCTTTAAAATACAAATTCCCAGGCACCACCACAGACCAATTTAATTGGAGTTTCTTTGGATAAGGTATGTTTGGCGTATGTGCATTTTTTAAAAACTACCTCCCAGGCGATTTTGCCCATCAGATTTGAGAATTCATCTAGCTAATCCTGAGAGTCCTATAACTAATATTAGAAATATTAATAATAGATACTGTTTTTTGAGAATTTGCTATGTTCTGGGCATTGCTTTAGAGTCAATGCATGGTCCTAATTAGTCTTTACACAAACCTATGAAGTAAGTACTATTATTATCCCTGTTTTAGAGAAAACTCAGTATCAGAGAAGTAAAATCACACCACTTTCAAGCTCCAGAGTCAGGATTAGAATTCAGGTTTGTCTGGCAATAAAATTTTGGATTTTAACTAACAAACTATGTTAATTTTAAAATGGGTAGACTCAAGAGCCCCATGGAGCTCTAGAGGTAAAATAACTTGGCTTTGGAGCACAGGTAAAAGGACTGTGTATTGTCAACAAATTTTACAGCTAAAGCCTGGCATCTTTTAATCAATTAAATCAATTCAGCAAGGTCATTCTTGTGAGATACCGTAAGTATGAATAATGGACCATGGATCAAATGGGAAGCCCTTAGCAATTTCTTTTCGACTCTCATTATTTTGGATGGTATAGAAACAGTTCACAAACCCTACCAATAAATCTCTTAAAAGTTTTCCCATGTAAGCATCTTTAACAAAGTTTGTATCTATGCGTTATCTGTGACTTTTCCTCACATTTTCTCTGGCTCCCACAGATGGATAAATGAAGTTAGCTGTACTCATTTCTGAGCATTTGAAATGGAATACCTAATTCAATAGTTAGGAGAAATAAGAATAGCCTTCAAATGGCTTGATCACTTGGTAGCTAAATACTGGAATCATATATTTGCCCACTGTAGAGCTGGACTCTTAACTTTTACAGATACCAAAAATGACTCAAAACTTTCACATTTAAGAAACATACTCTAGTAGCTCTTAATATTTTGATATGGACTGATCTCCAATATCTCTCACGTTAAAAAACAAAAGAGTGTATGTAGTATGCCACTACTTATATAAAAAAGAGGGGGCACATATTAGTATTTGGTGATAAATACATTAAAATCTCTGGAAGAGATTTTCATAAGAAGAAAACTAAAGAAACATGCCCTAATAATGGGCACAAAAATAATGTTTAAAATCTAAATTTAAATTGTTAACGAAATGTGCAAAATCACTACACACACACATAATGGAATAGTGAATTTTGTGCTACATTAGACCACTGTATGCTTTCATACTGTATTGGTTGTTTTTCTACTGTAATTTAAAAACCCAAACCAACTCTGTTAATTAAGCTCTCTGGCCAAGAGCTCACTTGGATCCCTGACAGTCCCTAGTTAAAGCTTAGTTTGTAGTTTTTGACAGCAAACCAAGACCCTCTTGTTTGCTTCAGGAAAACTGGCTGGTTTTAGTCCCTGGCGTTATTTTTAGCAGTACCCTCATTCCAACAAGTCACCAATCCTCTTGACCATGACTTAGAATTGTGCCAGAATTTTCTTGGTGGTTTTTTTGTTTGAGACAGGTAGTAGTAGTAGTAGTAATGAAATTATTGTTAGCTTGATTTTAATTTTCGACAAATTATCTTGGAAACAGGAATAAGGTGGTATATTGAGATGATAAAGCAAGGACAAAAGCAACTAAATCAAATATACTTGAACTAATACATGTGTTTTTGGCATATATCTTAATTCTTTTATTTCTTACTCCTTAATTAGTCCATAACTCAGAAGGTGAAAACCACCACAGGCAAGTGACATTTTATGAAATGAATTGTTTAAAATGTACTTTTTGTGATAATGGCACTTGATGTGAATAGTATTTAGTATTTTTTTTTTTTACAATTTTACTTATTTCTGTTGACATGTTTGGAAATAGGTAAAAAGTTTGAGTGAGAAACTTTCAGTACTTTTATTATTAAATGCACCTCATCTCTCTTTATGTGACTCCTTACCAGAAAAGAAATGGCCTAAGAATTTCCACCTGCCTGATATGACATTTGTAAAAGTCTTATAGTACTTTGATTTCATAAATATATTACCCAAAGTAACTTATTTTTATAACCCACGCCCCTTAAGGAGCCCAAAACTAAGTTCAAAGGGAAACCACAAACCTTGAAAAAAAAATTAGAAATATTCTTTCTTTCCCCTCTATGGTCTCCTGGTGTCACTTAACTAAAACTCCTCAGTCTGTGACCTTGAGAAACCTTGAGGCTAAATAGGTGGAGTAGAGTATTGAAGGTCATCCAGTCCACCACTACCCAAAAAGGGGAGCAAAAATTCATGATAACAGGTAAGTGTTTTTATAATTATGGCAGATGGTGATTGAAGCAAAGGCAGTTCAAAAGGGGAGACACGAGAAAGCCATAATTTTGAATGTTTGACATTTGTTTTGAAACTACCTTACTACCCTATACCCTTTACCATCTGTCTGTTATCCCTCCCAACACCCACCTCTGTCTTCCCACAGGGCTCCATTGTCTGCAGTTCCTGTTTCTCAGGGGCGGAGCTGTGGGAGGCAGCCATGGGTGCCATAATAGGCACCTGCGGCCAGCACAATGGGCTGTGGGTGCTTGTGGGAGAGACAGATTGATGTATTGTGCATGGGGGAGGAGGGCTGTCACTTGAATCCATGTGAACCCAGGCTTTAGGGGCAAGGGAGATTGACAGCTTTTGTAGGTTGCATTTCTTTTTCAAAGCTTGGCTTTAATAGACAGTAAGTTTGGGGCCCCAGGCTTTCACTCCCATAATTCTAACAGGGCAATCACGAGCATTCAGCATTTCTTTTTACCCCCCTTGTTACGCATTAAATGATTTCAGTAAAGGAATGTGCAGCATTAATTAGAATTTGTTAGCAGATACCAAGGGGAAAAGTTTCTTCACAACAACTATAGGAGGTGTCATTTGTACAAAGACTTTTTTGTTTTCTTTCCCCATTACATTATCACTGCAATATGTAAGGTAGTGATTCTTTTCATTTAAATTAAGTGGAAAGCTACTAAATCTTGTTTTATTCTCCAAAAAGAATAAGGTCCTTAACACTTATCTTTTAACTTCTTTCATTTCCTAAGGTTGGTGTTTACTTTTGCTTTCAGTCCGACCCATTTACTGATCTGTGTGGTTGTGTATCCAGTTTTGTGTACCATTTAGCTCTTACAATTACAGGCAGCCCACTACTGATATATAAGGATTGTTTCAGGTGAAAATAGATACCAATAATACTGAAAATCATTGACACACTGGAGCCCTTTTTGGTAATGGTACACTGAGAAATGCCAAAAAATTAGATTCCCCTAGGTTTGTGTCCTAATTTATTTTCTAAAACTATTTTTCCCTAGTTGATATTTAACCTTAGCTATGACATCAAATTTATGGGAGAATGGGGCAGCGGCCAAGGAATACTTTTTCCCATAGAAAACTCATTCCTAAATCATGTCAGTATTTTTAAACATCAAAAGTCCCCGCCCCACCTTAAACACACACAGATAGCATCATTTCCTTATAGCTAGTTAAAATGATCTTAGGGTTTTTTTGGTTTTATATTATTTCTATTTTCTATTTTGATTTTTATTCCTGACGTTTTAGACTTATATGGGAACAAAATTAATCTCAGATGGGTTATCTTGTAAATGTACTCTTTGCCACCTGAAGAACTGATAAAAATTAAAAATGTTGGCTGTGATTTTTCTAACATCTCTCCCATATAAAATCATTTTCTCTATGGAAGGAGTTGGAGGCTAATTGAATTAGGATTTTTCCCATTCATTGGTTTATTTAAATGTGTTAAGGGCAATAGTGAAAAATATTAGAAGTCTACCATTATTTCTCAGGAAGAACATATTCCCACACAGTTGTCTGGCTCTGTCTATTATAATAATTTGGTGCATTGGTTTTAAAAGTAGTGGGGTGATAATAATTAGGGTGTGCGACACAGAAATTTCAATGCTGGATTCAACATTTCACCATGCAGGGCATGAAAATTGCCGACTGGGGCTAGTCAGCTCTAAGTACTAATTAACTAATTAATCAGGTGCTGAGACCAACTGAATGGAGGATACCAGCCAGACAACTGAAGCCCAAGTAGAGGGTTGTGCTCTTTCAAAGACAGTGCAGTCTTTCTTCTTGGTTTTTAACCCAATCAAAAATGAGGGGAGAAAATAGGATATCGTGTCCTACTGTCAGTCATTTCAGTCTAAGCTTTTTACGTAGAGAAAATAAAATAAAAACATGTGCCTCTGATAATAACTGTGAGGCACTGTGTGCAGAGCAACCCCCCAAAGCTCTGGCAAACTCAGTATCTCCTTGGCCATGAACTATTTCAGGGCTGGTGTATGTGGGTGTGTGTGGGAGGAAGGGGATCTGCCTTCTTGGAGTTTTCTACAATTATATTTTTTTAACATTGGAGAATGAGAAATGTATTTCTCTTTTTGGACTGATCTTAGGTCTTTTGCCTCATCCCTCGTTTATGTAAATGAGAAGAGTCCAATTACACATATGGAAAAAGGGTTTAATGAATCGTGAAAAAGCCTGGTTTGCAGAGAAAGGGCACAATCCCCTCTTCTTCTTCTTCTCTTTTATATTTAACTTAGAAACATGTATTTCTTTTAAGGAAGATGATAAAGCTTAATGATTAGATCATTTTATTTTATATACTAATTTTCATATTTGAGAATTATTAAACATATTTTGCTAGAAGATTTAGCTTCCTTTATCTTCGTAAGGCTTCATAGAGACCTAGTAGGTATTGTCTACAACAAAAACTGTGAAATTCTAACTTTTTTCCTAAATTAAAAAACTTATTACATGTTAGTTCCTCCCATTTTTTATGTTATTCTTAGCTCAGTGATAATTTTTCTTCTCTTAACACGGTTTGCTCTGGAACTGTCTGCACTGAAAAAGAACTGCATCATTACAGGAGAGGAGGGTTGTTATTGAACCCAAGGAAAAGACTTTAGTATCACATAGGTTTAGCTTAATTGTGGTATTATTATGATGTTTTGCCTAGCTATAATTTTTAGGGTGTTGAATTAGGTAAGTTGTTTTTTCTTTCCTAAAAGACAGTCAATTTTTACACTAGAGCAGAGAATACCGTGTTTGAGATTTCATTTTCCTATTTTCTCTTCCCTTACTTCATTTGGAATTTTCAGTAGTTGAAAGGAGACCACAGAGAACCCCCAACCCATTTTTTTAATGACAAAAACCTTGCAAGGATACTGAGGGAAAAAAATTATTACCATTTCTGACGTGACTCTTAGATTTGATAAGTATGCAACTAGCCCGGAAGAGGTGCTTTGCAGAGGCAGCAGGAAAGTTCTAAATCACGGCTGTAAGTGCTTTTCAGAGACCTGGTCCAGCAACCTCATTTGGCACTTGGGGAAACTGAGGCCCAGGAAGCGGGGGCGGGGGCAGAGTTATATGATTTTTTTTCCTCTACAAAATACTGCGTCGATCAGCGGAAAATACTTTTCTTGGGTACCTACTATGTAGAGGGCATTGCTGGGATTCAGACTGCTTGCCTATTCACGGGGGCCATGCTCTTTCCACTCTACCCACTCCCCCCCACCCCCTGGCCTTCCCGGATCGGCGCCCTGGATGTGATCGACACCATGAAGTTGCCCCATAATCCTCTCTGGCAACATAGGATGTAAAATTTGATCAGCTCATTGGATGAAGCCGACAAGTCTCAAAAATGTGTGAAAAGGGGGCCAAGTGGTAGGCAAGCGCCGCGTTGAAGCAGCGCTCCAGCCGGTCCCCCTCCGAGTTCTTGGTGCGGCAGCCGCGGCGGAGCGGGGGTTGGGGCTGAGCTGCGGGACCGCGGCTGAGGCGGCGGCGGCGGCGGCGACCGAGGCGGCAGCAGCGGCGGCTGCGGGGAGGCCGCGGCGCCATGGGGGGGCCCTAGGAGCGGACTGCGGGGCCGGAAGGGGGCAGCAAGGCGGCGCCGGCGGCTGCGGAGTTATCTCCGCGGCGTAGCTGGGGGCCGGGCCGGGCGGGGCGGGGCGGGGCGTGCACCAGGGCCGCGGGCGGCGCGCGCCGGAACAGTTGGCCTCAGGGCCCCGCCGCCCGCGCGACCGCCCGCCGGCGCACGCGGAGGAGGCGGCGGCCACAGAAGGAGGAGGGGAGCTCGGAGCAGGAGGTGAGGTGGAGGTGGAGGAGCAAGAGTAGGCGGAGGAGGAGGCGGCGGTGGAGGAGACAAGCGGCCAGAAGGAGGATGGAGGAGCAGCCGAAGGAGGGCGAGGCCGAGGTCGCGGAGCACTGGTTCTCCAAGTGGGAACGCCAGTGCTTGGCCGAGGCCGAGCAGGAAGAGCAGCTGCCCCCTGAGCTGGAGGAGGAGGCGGCCGCTGAGGCAGCGGGGCTCAAGACCGAGCAGCAGAGGCTGTGGCACCTCTTCCAGACCTCTGCCACCGCCGTGGCCCAGCTCTACAAAGATTCCGGGTGCCAACAGCCAGAACTGTCCATGTGGGACCCCTTCCAGAATGCGGCCATGGCCGTGACCAGTCTCTACAAAGAGAGCGGGGATGCCCACCAAAGAAGTTTTGACCTGGGCGTCCAGGTTGGCTACCAGCGTCGCATCAAAGACGTCCTGGAGTGGGTGAAGAAGGGCCGGAGCACCATTCTCCGCGAAGACCTGATTAGCTTCCTGTGCGGCAAAGTGCCCCCCGCACCTCCATCATCGCGCACCCCCAGGACGCCGCCGAAGCCGCCCGCCGCGGCCACCAGCCAGGCCACAGCCACTGAATCCAGTTCGTCCGTAGACGTCGACCTGCAGCCCTTCCACGAGGCCATCGCCCTGCATGGCCTCAGTGGTGCCATGGCGAGCATCAGCGTGAGATCTGGTGCACCCGGCTCCCCGCCTCAAGCCAGCGGCGTCGCCAGCAATGGCGTCGCCAACAATGGCGTCGCCACCAATGGCACCGGCGGCGGGCGCCGAAAAAGTAGCTTCCTCGAGGACGACTTGAACCCCTTCAACTCAGAAGAACTGGCCCTCCGCCTGGACAGCGGGGGGACCCGCAAGCGCACCTCGGCCCAGTGCGGGGATAGTGTCACAGACTCCCCAACCCACAAGCGCAACCGAATGGTCTGAACCGTGCCGTTGGCCGCCAGCCGCCATGTTGTTTGAGAGCTAATTAGACCTTCTACATGCTTGTCGAAAGGATGCTCGAGACCATCGTTTTCTTCTCAAAGTTAAACAAAGATTTCTGTCAAGTTTGCCATAAAGAAACTTTTAAAGTATTCTAGAAGAGGCCTCGTATGACTCTGACTTTCCCAAAAATATAATTCTAGCAGAGAACAAGTATTATGTAGTAGTTAGCAAGATCAGAAAAAACAGAAGTATCTGGTCAAAGCGGGAGCCTGGTTTATCTTGTTCACAGTTATATTCCTTAGCACTTAGCACAGTTGCTGGTGCTCAATAAATGTTTGTTGAATGAAAAATGTGACCTTATTTAAAATTCTTAAAGGGGAAGGACTAATAGGTGTTTACTTGGTTATAGGATACTTTTATCCTCTATTATTTGGTTATTTGCTTTAACCATTTTTTGCCAGTTCAGTTACATCTTATCAAAATGTAAAACTTGACATCTTGGTGAAATCTGGAGTTTTCTATTTTTGCTCCACTTTACCATGCACCTAATTTGTACAAAGTGTGCAAGTAATACATATTAGGCTGTGAGGTGCTTTTTTTTTTAATATATATAGCTGCTTATGGTGATTATGTGATGGTGTAAAGGGGGTGCTATAATGGTTGGGCAGGTAATACTTGATACTGAGTCAATTCAGTGCTCTTTAGGAAAATTAAACCAAAAATTGAGATCCTGAGATCAAAGATGGTATTCCTGGTGGCCCAGTAGTGCTCCTTTTTCTGAGGAATGTAAAAAGTTCCTTTTCCTAAGGTTACATCTTTTTGGTGATCTCTGTTTTGAATTGAAGACAGTAGTCAGAATGAACTGGGTTTTATTTAAGGATACAGCATGATATAACTAAAAGAGCATGAGCTTTGTATTAAAAAAGGACCAACAGTAAAATCCCAGTCCCACATCTTCATTACATTATTTTGGGCAAATCACTTAATGTCTCTTGACCTCAGTTTTTCATCTGTAAAATGGAACTGTGTGTCTCCTAAAGTAGTCATGAGGATAAGATGACATCCGTAATTTAAGTATCTAGCCCAGTACTTAACACCTAAAGGTACTCAATAAATGTTCTCCCTTCTCTATAAGTAAAAGTCAGTAAAACATTAAAATCCACTATATTTTAGAAAAAGCAGGAAAACATCAATTTAGGAATCAGTAGAATCTCTGTGTTTGAACAGGAAACTACTCTTCTGATAGTTGAAACTTGCCTAAATATCCCAGGTCTTGTATTATAAGTGTGTTTAGCTCGTGAGTACTCAGGATTGTCACTCTGCATATTAGGGCAGCCTTGGAGTTCCTGAAGTTGCCTGAGGGATACACCTTATAACTGGAGTTATGAAAGATCTACTTCCTCTGGCCTGAAAAAATATGGGGGGGGGGACAAGAATGGAAAGGATTTGGAAATGAAAATCCTAGGGACACCTAAAAGGCCAAAGTGGTTCTGAATAGGGGTGGGTGGAGTGGAGGTGATCAAAGAGTCCGTGTGGAGGCAGAGGAGGTGGCAGTGAAGTTATCGAAGGGGTGGGAGGAAGTTAAAAGGTACATATCTCCCCCAGGCTCTTCCAAAGCAAGCATATAAAATATTGTAGATAGTTGAGTAATACCTTGCCTTTAGGTTCATATCAGAAGATTGTTTCTGTTTCATTAGTGTGGGCTTTGGAGTAGATTTGTAATCAACGAATGCATTAAAATGATACAACAAAATAAAGTGAATTCCCGGATAGAATAAAAACTTGCTGTTGAGGCAATCTTCACATACTTACTGAGGCACTGTGCTAGGTCCTGAGAAGGGATGTAAAACAAAAACAAAAACAAAAACAATCTTTATCCTCAAGGGGCACATCCTAACTTGGAAGGTAAATTAATGTAGTAAAAAAAGCACTTCTAATTGTAGGAAAAGCACCTAAGGACTGTGTGGAAGAATTCAGAGGAAGAAGGTTCTCCTTGCCAAGAGGGTTACAGCTTCTGGAGGAAGTAGCATTTGAACTGAGCCCAGAAAAATGTGTAGAAAGAGAGGGCACAGGCGATACCAGCAGGGGAAGAGTATCTGACAAAGTTTGAGAAGGAGGGAAAAACAGTAAAGTGTGTTCAGGGGATCACAGGAGCTAGGGAGGGGAGGCAGGGGCCAAATTATATTTGAAGGTCTCAAATGCCTGGCCCAGTACTTTAGATTCTATCCTAGGGTAGGGGATGATACCACCCCCTTTAAGAAGATAGCAGGATGCCTGGATGTCCAGCAGGGATAGCACAGGGTTTCCCTATAGGATGTTGTTACTGGGGACATTGCCTTTTGGTTAATCAGGGTTGTGGAGATGTTTACCTTGACAGGACTTTCTCTGGGAAGCCTTTGCTCACTCATACCCTCCCACACCTCAAACCATACCAGGTAGGAGGCACCCCCAGTGTGCATTCTGTACTGCTTCTTGGAGACTGAGAAAGCCCTTAATTCCAGCTGCAGAATCTCCTGGAGGGCTAGTCTTGAAGAAACAAAATAGTCATGCCTTCCCTTCTGTCATTCTTCCTGCTTCTTGTGTCCCAGAGCCCTCTTCCAGTGGAATCACTGGGGCATTAGGGGCTGCAGGATTGACTGAGCAACCACAGTAACTTTAACAGGTAGGTATGGAGAGTGGTAAGAGGGCATGTCAGTATGAGGGAAGGGACCTCATTTGTCTTGTTTTCTTCTGTAATTCCCAGTGCCTAGCACAGTGCCTGATCCATATGGGTACACGGTAAATATTTATTAGATGAGTGGATGAGTGAGCCCCCGTCCAGACTCAGGCATAGCTATTTCCTTTCTCCCTTTCTGTTTACTTACTGCCCAGGAAGGACACCTGAAGCCCATGCTCTAATTTCTAGATGATTTCTCCCCTGCATGCCTTTAACCTTATTCCTAACTATCAGATTCAGCTTTTTGAAAAGTGGTCTCATGACCACCTCCCTTGGGAATATCCTGAGTTGCTTATGAAGGTAGCAGCTCCAGGTGAATTAAAATCTCAATAGGAGGGTCCTGAAGCGACCTGCTTTCAGGAGGAAGCCTCAGTGATTGTGATGCCTAGTAAAGTCTGAAGCCCCTGAGCTAATTTCTATGTATGTATGCATGTATGTTTTTATCCTATATTGAAGGGCCTAAGAAGTGGCTGTTGAGACAGTCAGCAATCTTGTCACCTTAACCTTAACCTTCCACGATAGCGTGGTTAAAGAACCACAGAGAAGTCTGAAACCCAAGGGACCCCACTGTGAGATTTGTGATTGATTCAAGGAGCTAATTTAAAATCGATCATTGGTGGTGAAATTTCTGTGCAGGCTTAAAGTTATTCCCTCCTTTCGTACTTACTATCTTTATCATCACTTTGCATCTCTCCCTCTTTTTTTTAAGGTTATTTATTTAAGTAATCTCTACACCCAACGTGGGACTCGAACTCACAACCCCGTGATCAAGAGTCACATGCTCTTCTGACTGAGTCAGCCAGGCACCCCTCACTTTGCATATCTCATAAATTTTCCTTCTAGGAGTGCGGATGAGAAGACTGAGTCTAAAACTTGTTATTAAATGAAATCTCATTTGTGTCCTTTTATAGGAACCTGAGAAAAGGCTCTGATTTCCTAAACTCTAGCTGACTATTTTATCCATTAAACCACTGCTTGCTAATCAAAATTCCTTATGAACTGAGAGTTAGGAAACATTGCCGTAAGATCATTTTGCCGTTTATGAAATGATGATTGAGTAGGGGGTCGGGGAGGATTGGTTGTTGATCAGCCCGGGCCTTCGTGGAGGCTTACAGAATTCTTCTAGTAGCAAATGCATGGTGGGATCCTTCCTAAGTTCAGAGCCAAGAGGGACCTTAAAGATCATCTAGGGCAGGGTCAACTATTGAGTTTACAGATGGGACAAGTGACCTCACCCAGGAGGGCTACAGTGACTCATTGGTAAGACTAATACCACATACCAGGTTCCAGTCCATTGTTCACTGTGCCTCCCTGAGTTATATTGTGTATGACCTTTTAATTAATACGCTGATGATTGAGTGGGGCTAGGAAACTTGTATTGTGAGGCCACTCTGGCATGGCAAGCATACTGTCTTTACTGTGTTGTGTTTCTTTGGGGGAAGCTGTTGGCCTCGTGCATTCAGGGAATACAGGTCATCCCTTGCCACCAGCGCACTTCAGCGACCAGCCAAACAGGACTACTTAAGTTTCCTTTCTATCTTCTCTGGCCTCTAGCCTTTTTAATTTTCATACCTTCCTCTCCCTTCCAAGTTGGGGTTAAAGTCCCCTCCCCAGAGTTCTCATTTTGGACTCATCACGGGAATTGTCAGTTTGTGTCAGTCTGCCCCACTAGACTGCAAACCATTAAGTCTCATCCCAATGGGGTCTCTTCCCTAGGGAGGTGTGTACACATCTCCATTACTGCATGTGTAGGTTAAAAAGATATTCAACATTATACCATACTTTTATATTTTTTAACGGAAGAATTATTTTTGTCATAAAATTATACTGTGGGAAGGAAAGCTCAAAATAAAACTTTGGAGGAGCAGTTTTATTCTATGGGGCATTATATGTGTTTCCTCAAAGAAGTGTAGCCTATAATAATAAGTTATCAACATTCCTCCTCATTTGTAGATATGATTATAGTGTCTCAGGCGTCAGTGGCAAGCCCATGGGATCCGGGTTTAAGTTTTGACTTTCCCAATAAGTGACTTGGAACAAGTCAGCCTTTTTTGCTTTTTATATATGAAATAAAGGAGTTAGTTATGTTAGATGATATTTAAGGTGTCCACAGCTCTGGCACTTTCTGATCTGTGATCTAATTCAATAGGCAGTGGTAGCAATTACCTTCTTTCTATGATATTCTCATTTTGATAATCTAGTGTCCGACTAGCTGAGCTCCGCAAGCCCCTTGAAACAAGGACTCCCAGGCTTACCTCTCTCTTTTGGTTCCATCTTCCTCAGCAGGTCAAGAATTATAAAAACAATTTTGAATGCTTAAGGGGCTTTTTACGGGCAAATGCCCCCTTATTCAGGCATTATTCTTTTTCAAAAATAATAAGTTGAGCCGTACGATGTTACACAGAGAAGTTCCTAGACTCAGTGGACTAAAGGGGGACCTAGAAAGCCACCCAGTTCACATGCCCCAACTCTGGTGAGAACAGGACTGGAAATTATCCTGGATCCGTGGCTTACCGTCTTCATCTTAAACATCTTTTAGGAGAGTCCAAAGCCGCCTTTTTCAGGAGCTACCAGGCAGGTCTTTCTGAAAACAATCCCAGATTCCTCAAAATGTAGCCTGGTGTGCTGCTCCGTTCTGTTGTAACCTAACTGCAGGCAAACTGGCTGTCCATCTCAGTGGAATAATCCTGCATCTTTTTATAGCTTCCGTGTCCAAACCTTGGCTTTAGACATTTAAAACAATCTAATTTTCTCTCTCTCTCTCTCTCTCTCTCTCTTCTTTTCCATCCTCTTGGTTGGATATAATACTGTTTGTTTCTATGATTCCCAACACTGCCAAAAAAACCCCACATATGGCACATATTATATAGTATGTTTTATATTTACCCTCCTACCCCTAATAGTAATAGAGACCCTGGTTGCAAATTTCTCATTCTTGAAATCCCAGGCTTTCTTGACACCGGTACCCAATTTTGTGTTTAAGTGTGAATATCTTAAATTGGAAGCTTATGGGAAAGTTAGGGGAAATGTTAGATCATTAAGAAAATCATGTGCTGAACCACGTGGGAGCCTCTTAAGTACAACTTTGGTGGTCATGACCCTGGCCAGAAGGGGAAGCCTGTGATGTCACCCCTTCCCCGAGTCCCAGTTTCACGGATAGTATCTCTGAATGGAATTGTCTGAGGGAGATTGTTCCTTGTGAAAAGTTCACATGATGGAGTTTGAAGAGCTTGTTTCACCCGGAGCCCAGCAGGACAGAGTGGTTTGGAATGCAGCATTCAGAGTGTTCTGTTTGGCTGAAAGCTGTCACAGGGAACAAGTACTTAGCAAACAGCATGAACAAGGATTTGAACTAGAAAACGAGAAGGGCCTTGACAACATTGTAATAGTGACTTGTCTCCTCAAAAACTGCTCAGTAGTACACAAGAAGGTGATAAAGAAGACTAGGAAAATACATAAATACCTTTGGGTCTCATTCAAAACAACTTAGTATGAGAGTGTCCTAATATGGGTAAAGTTTGAACAGAGGTTATTGGGTCACTGTGGCCATCTCCACTTTACTATAGCTGATTGGATTTTTACCTCTTAAGCCAATAGCCTCAGACTAAGTCTGTGCCTACAGGATGTCCACACAACCTGTTGAAAATAGATCAATCAATCAACTGCTTAGTCTGTTTTCACAATGCCAAATGCCTGGGTCGAATGTTTTTCTTTTTATATTTCCCTGAATTAACTGAATAGACTTGTTGATAATGCTCTTGGCTTTTCACGTCTTAAGTGGAATTATGTGTAATTTAACAGGGCTGTTCTTTCAGTATTTACATTCCCTTTGCTTAAAAATTGGTTCTTCCTATGTCTTTTTTTTGTTGAGGTATAATTGACAAATCCAACTGAAAGATGTTTAAAGTGTACAACATAATGATTTGGTGTACTTACACATTGTAAGAGCCCCCCCCACTAGTTGGTTATCGAGTTCTTCCTATTTCTTAAAATCTCTTTTTAATTTTCCCAATTTCAGGTGCTGTCTGTGCCTCATAGATGGCACCTAAATCTTCGTGGCTGATGAAATGTAGCTACCGCAGGTGTGTGCAATAGTCGAAGGCTTTGTTATGATGCTGTCTCAGGGATGCTACAGGAGCCCTCCTGCTTAAGGTGAAACATAGATATAGGATGGTATTTATTACAATGAAGGTTAAATTTATACCTGATTCCTCTCTGTAATGGCTGATGCTCTAGCAGGGATCCAGTCGTTGCTATATAAAGGGCCAAGAGAGCACAGTATCCACCCTCAATACATGGTAATAGACTCAGTGGAGAGCTTTAGCGTTGTGTATGGACATACCCTGGTTCATTGACTTCAGTTTAAAAAGAGATCAAATCCAATTAGACAGCCTCTTCCAAATTCAATTCACTTCAACAAACATTGTTAGGATGCAAGGCACTGTGCTACCTCACGCAAAGCATTTGGATTTTATTTTACCTTTTCAGTTTGTTGTGGCATCATGTCAACACAAGTTAAGTTGGTACATATCGAGGTTTTGTTCAGAAACTTTTTAAGAATGCCTTTTCTCTTTGTAACTCCTGAAAATTTTAGAATTCTCTTCTCTGCTTGGAAGGCCTTCATCTGGAACTCCTATTCCTTGCTTGGATACAGACTTAGGTATTTCAGAGATGAAGACGTAGTATTGTATCCATGCTTTGTGTCATAGCCCTTTGGTTTTTGGGGTCCTATTGGTCTCAAGAGGAATTAGTGGATGTGCTAATTAGTAGCATTTGGGTTGTTTTAATGATAGATTCTCTTCTGGGGGCTGGTTTCCAATTTTAGTGCTGTCCACTGGAAATATAATGCAAGCCACGGGGTGCCTGAGTGGCTCAGTTGGTTAAGCATCGGACTCTTGATTTCGGCTCAGGTCATGATCTCAGGGTCCTGGGATCGAGCCCCTTGTTGGGCTCCCTGCTCAGCGGGGAGTCTGAGGATTCTCTCCCTCTGCCCCTCTCTCTCATATAAATAAATCTTTAAAAAAATAAATAATGCAAGCCACACATGTAATTCTAAATTTTCTAGTAGCCACATTAAAAAAATTTTTAAAAAGGTGAATTACTTTTAATAATATATTTTATTTCACCCAGTATATCCAAAATATTTTCATTTCAACATGCAATCAATATAAAAATTACTAATGAGATGTTTTATATTATTTTTTAAATCTTGTTCTAAGTCTTGGAAATTTGGTATGTGTTTTGTATTTACAGTATATCTCGATTCAGTCTTGGCACTTTTTATGTGCTCAATAGGTACATGTGACTAGTGACTCCTGTATTGGACAACACTGTCCTAAATGGACGTAGTCTCCAGATGGGATGGAACTTATAACTCAAGTACACTGACCTCCCTTGAGGGATTTAACAACCATACTCAGCTCCATCAAGAATGTGAATCCCTATTGTCAGATCTGGGATCATCAACCACACCTTAAAGCTTGAAATAGGGTCACCTGGGTGACTCAGTTGGTTAAGCGACTGCCTTTGGCTCAGGTCATGATCCTGGGGTCCTGGGATCTAGCCCCCGCATTGGACTCCCTGCTCAGTGGGGAACCTGCTTCTCCCTCTCCCACTCCCCCTGCTTGTGTTCCCTCTCTCACTGTTTCTCTCTCTGTCAAATAAATAAATAAAATCTTTAAAAAAAAAGCTTCAAATAGATCGTTTTATAGTATAGAAAAAAAGGAAATACTTCTCTTAACAGTAAATGTATGTTCTCATTCCCTTTAACAATCAGCAGTGCTGACTGAGCAACTACTATATGTAAGACAATGTGCTAGATGCTGTGAAAGATATATAATGATGACCAAGATGTGGTTCCTGACCTCAGGAGCTTAGATTATACTTTTGTGATTGAGGCAGTACCCAAGATTATGAATACACATATGCACATGCACACACGCACAGACATACTCTAAGATAAACTGTATTGTAGTGAGTGTCATACTGGAGGCATACCACTTATATTAGGGGCGCAGACTAGGGAGAGTTTAATTCCAACTGAAGAGATTTAACAGCTGATTACGGAAGCGGTAACTGAACTGAGCCTTAAAGGATCAAGTGTTTTCAAATCTAATGAATTACTCACAACATATACAGAATCAAATTTGAAGTAGATTCTAACAGAGTCGAAATTCACTGATCACCTGGGGATTTTCTGCATGCCTTTTCTGCACTGGGTCAGGCTTCAGTGAAATTATTTTCCAACCGCACAATGTGCCCCTTGGTGCCAGTGTCAGAGACTCCACACAGGCTAAGTTAGCTCCAACTGAATGCGACTTTTCCGATGTTACCTGACTAGTTCATTTCCTTTTCAAGCCAGGGCTCCAACCTTAGGCTATTTGATTGAAATTATGTTCTTTGAGGTCCGACTTTCCTGTTACATAGCTGTTAATTTTCATTTCCATTGTTGGCTTTGAAAGGGGGAGTAGGGAGCATTTAATTAGTTGTTATGCTTATCAGCTTTATCTGTCAAGCATTTTATAGTTTACCAAGTGTTTTTGCATAGATAATTACATTTGATTCTTTTAGTTTCTTTATCTGACACCAGTACAGGTAAGGAAACTGAGGCCAAGAATGGTATAGTGACTTGCCCCCAGTCGCTTGGCTAGTAAGTGCTGGAGCTGGATTCAGCCATGGTCTTCTGACTTCCTGGCCAGTGTCCTTACCTTGCTTTTTCACTTTCCCCAAGTCCTATCCTTCAAGTGATGAGAGATAAGAATATGTAGGCTAGCTCTCTTTTATGAATTTTAACGAACAAAAATCCAACCACTAACAATAGATAAATGAGAGAGGGATTATTCACATTGCAAAACAATTATTCCATTGGTTCAAAAAGTGAGCTCCTCTGGAGGGGTTAGCATACAATTTCATTTACGAAAATATCTTATGCCCGATAGCTAAGGAGGGCGTTTATTAGGTGAAGGAAAATATACATAGCTCCATGGAGCAGGTATTTCTTGAAGCTGGCAAGAGTATTTTCTTCATATGTCAATTTTCTATTTCCAGAAATGTGTTTTAACCTGAAACCTCTGAAATCAGTGATGAATTACATATTGAGTAGTTTTTTTTTTCTTTTTTTCCTGGTAAAACACTCTTTTTCATACTCAATGAGTTTCACAGGATGGAATGCATTTTATTTTCCAAACCATAAAAGTAAAAAGTAAAAACCATTGCTCTGCCTTTAGGAAATTTTACTTCTATTTCCTTGTTTTGGTGAAACTCCTTCTAGTTCTATTTTCAGTGGTGTTCTGAAGAATCATCAGCCTTAACAATGGCATGGAAGAATCAGATCTGACATACGATGCAACCAATTAACAAGAAAACCCTAGAAACAGCAAAACCTACTGGCATGGGTCACAACCTTATATATTCCGTATCTTATTACCATTTGATATACATCGAGATGAGGCAAATAAGCAATTTTAATGGGAGATAAATGAAACTTCGACTGCATTAACTATTGACCTATAACATAACAAGAAATGTTATTCATTTTTTTCAAAACTGCAATGTTAATGTATGGTTTTCATTGGAAAATTAAGATCAGCAGATAACTACGAAAATTAGGGGAAGAGATGTACTATTAAAATGCTATGTGATTGGATTTCACTAAATGCAGTATGGCTTTCTAAAAAGAGACCTCTTCTTAATTGAAAGCATTTTCAAATGATAAAAGGTAGAGTGCTGAGTAAATATTTCTGGGAAATTTCTGTTCTGACACATAGAGGGTTTGAGTGCTATTTTGACCTCTTATTAGCATTCCCTAGCAACATCCACCTCCCATACTTGGAATTCCTGGAAAGGTTTTAACTGAAATTATAGTATTTTTCTGCCCAAGAAAGGAAAGCAACATGTTTAACACAGAAGGGATTGTGAATGTAAATTAGATTAAGTTCCAGGGATGTACCCTGTGATAACATGATGCACTTCCACTTCGATGCATATATTGATTGCTGAAGGAATTTCGTATAAACTGAAAATTGTACACCAAATTGTGCTGGGGAAGGAACTCTGGACCAGGAGTTGAGAGACCAGGTTGTCAATCCTAACTTGCCCTGCCTTCTCTGGGCTTTCGTTTCCTCATACATAAAATGAGGGAAAGGTTGGATGCAACAATATCTTTCTTTTTCTCTCTCTAGCTTTATTGAGGTATAATTGACAAATAAAATTGTAAGATATTTCAAATGTACAACCTGATGATTTGGTGTATGTATACACTGTGAAAGGGTTCCCCCCACCTCATCGGGTTAATTAACACAGCCATCACCTCCCGTATGTGCCTTTATTTTTTATGCTGAGAACATTTAAGTTCTCCTCTCTTAGCTGATTTCAATTATACAATATGGTGTTATCAACTATAGTCACCATGTGTTATCAACTGTAGTCACAATGTACAATCTCTTTTTTTTATCTCTAAATTCTACCTCTTCTTTGCTTCCATGCTCCTACACGCAATACACACTACTTTTCCTTGGTCATGTGATTAACAATCCTTCAGGTTCACAATTAGAATAAAAATGCTGCTTTGGGGAAACTTGCCATAGTAACTCAATTTCCATTGAGAAAACAGAACCATGAAAGGGCAACATTTCCTATGTAGTTTTATCCCCCAGATGCCCTTGGACTATATGGCACTTGCATATATTAGTGATGCAAATCTGGGAGAAGAACAAGACCAAGATGTTATGACCAAGACACTCAATTTGCATTGGAATGCCCCATGCAAACAGCACATCAGAACTCATGAAGTGGCATTTGGCTTGAACTCTTGGAAGGCATGCCAATCTACAAAGAATCCAAACGGCAAATGTTGGGATGAGAGCAGTCCATTGTTCTCTAAATGCAACTTGATACTGAAACTGAAGAGAATGGAAAAAAGTATGAATTTGATCATTTAACTAAAGTCATTTCCCCTCTGTGGGCACCAGTGACCTCATCTATAATATGAGGACATAAAACTTGGACATAGACCTTCCAACTCTAACATTCTGTGTTTCCGTTTGAATTTTTTTTTTTTTTTTTACAGGAGTAGGTTTAACACTTGTGTGTTGGAGGGAGAGGGGAAAGCAACTTTTAAAAAAAGAAAAAGATTTTATTTATTTGAGAGAGAGAGTATGAGTGAGAGAGAGCGCACAAGCCAGTGGGGGAGGGGGAAAGGCAGAGGGACAAGCAGAGAGCCCCGGCTGATCAGGGAGCCCGATGTGGGGCTTGAAGTGGGGCTTGATCCTAGGACCCTGGGATCATGACCTGAGCTGAAGGCTGACACTTAACCGACTGAGCCACCCAGGCGCCCTGGTAGAAAGCAACTTCTGAGTTGAGGGAGAGTTCTGAAAGAATCAGGTTCAGGGGCGCCTGGGTGGCTCAGTTGTTGGACGTCTACCTTCGGCTCAGGTCATGATCCCAGGGTCCTGGGATCGAGCCCCACGTTGGGCTCCCTGCTCCGTGGGAAGCCTGCCTCTCTCTCTGCCAGTCCTTCTGCTTGTGTTCCCTCTCTTGCTATGTCTCTGTCTGTCAAATAAATAGACAAAATCTGAAAAAAAAAAAAAAGAATCAAGGTTCAAAGACAGACTTCACTGCCTTTCCAGTTTTGTCCACTGTTTGCTGCCCTTTTGCTCTCAGGTTAAAGGACTAACAAAAGTGATGGATACTATATGTCCCTGTGTGTCACTGGGGTATTAAACCAGTGTTGAGAAAAGTGAGTACTGGCTTTTGGATTCCTGGCTCCATCTCTGTCTTCCTTTTCTGGCCTCTGGTCATCTCATTGCCATCTTGCAAAGCTGCTGCAAGGATCAAATACATCATCATGTCTCCTAAACACTTGCTGTTTGGAGGGCAGGATGCTAGTGACATGAGGGCAAAGTGAATGCTGCTTTACAGGTTTTATTTATTTAATTTAACAAAAACTTGTATAAAGCTCATTTTTACCAGGTACTCTTCTAAGAGTTACAAATATTAACTCATTTAGTTTTTATAACATGGATTATAAATTAGGAACTAATACCATCCCCTCTTTTACAGAGGAGGAAATTGAGGCCCAGAGAGGTTAACCACATTGCCTAAGGTCACACAGCTTTTGACCGCAGAAACTAAAACCCAAGCAGTCTGGGGCAGCCGGCTGGCTTAGTTGGTAGAGCTTGCAACTCTTGATCTTGGGGTCATGAGTTTGAGGCCCACGTTGAGGGTAGAGATTACTTAAAAAAACTAAAATCTTTAAATGCAAAGGAGCGTTTAAAACCTAAGCAGTCTGGCTCCACAATCCTTGCTTTTAACCTCTATGCCTGTGGGATATCGAGTTGTCTGGTGTAATTCTCCATGTGCCTAACTCTGAAAGTGCAATAGGTTTTGTGAATAACCCAGGCCTCAGCAATTGGACAGCCCCATGGCCTTCCCAGTCCTGTCAACCTGATGTAGACCTAGACCCCAGGAATGTTACATTTCTCCAGTCCTGGGTTTACCACTGTTGCACTCTTTCCACCCTTCACACCCTGGGATTTTGTGTTCTCTGATCTCTGTCCTATAGGTTTTCCTAAGTTCTCAGACTGTCTACAGAATAGCAAATGTTCCTGTAAGCCTGTTGGTTTATTCAAACAGCCAGTAAATTGAACAAGGAAAGACAGTCATGTCAATAATAGCTTTTGTTCATTGAACAGTTACTATGTGCCATGCACTGAGATAAACTCTTTGCATGCATTATCTCGTAATCCTCCCATTAAACTTATGAGATGGCTTCTGTTATTATCCTCATTTTATAGATGAAAAAAACCAAAGCTCACACAGGCCAAGTAACTAACCCAGGGTCACACTTTTAAGTACCTGGTAGAGCCAGAATTTTGACTTGGGCCATATCTGATCCAAAGCTCTTGGATGTAACTTTTACTTTATACTGCCTCTAGCATTTTTCTGGGATTATCCAACCCATTCCACATGTACATTCTGCAGCTGCTTGTCCATGTTATTATTGACATGCTCCATTCTACCTCACTGGGTCATAATTTTAATACAAGGATACTATTCTGTTATAATATCACATGTTTTTGGATTGTAAGGGAGCATTTACCTTGGCCATAACTGGACATCCTGTGTAATGGATCTTCGTAAGTGCCACCTTGTCTTAGAGAAGTTATGAAAAGAGACTGTGAGAGGATTTAACTAGGCCAAGGGGATGAGGGCATGCCATGTATCATACTCCTGTGGGTTTTTTGAAGGCGGAACTTGGGTCTTCTGTTGGAATGGACCTGGATAGAAAGGAAATAAGAATGTCATGAATAGGGCCTGGGTGGCTCAGTCGTTGGGCGTCTCTGCCTTCGGCTCAGGTCATGGTCCCAGGGTCCTGGGGTCGAGCCCCGCATCGGGCTCCCTGCTTGGTGGGAGGCCTGCTTCTCCCTCTCCCACTCCCCCTGCTTGTGTTCCTGCTCTCACTCTCTCTGTCTCTGCCAGGTAAATAAATAAAATCTTAAAAAAAAGAATGTCATGAATAAAATGCAGGAGTTGTTATCATAGCGGATGGAAACATCTCTAGGGCTTGTGATTATACAATATTCCTCCCTTTTTTTCCTGTTTGGAGAATAAATTATTGCTGCTCTCAAATGCAGTTTGGTTGGAAAGCAACTGAGATGATATTAAAGCTATGGATGATGCTAAAATATCCATATGAGAAGGCTAAATTAACCAAACCATACTTTAAAACCCATTTGACTTTATTAATCTTTGTAACTTAAGTGACACTCCCAATCAGAAGGGATTCTATATGCCTTGGGTCTGACTCTAATTGCCACTTAATAAAAATTCCAGTATATCCTTAATCAGCCAATTAACTGACCTAACAATTATAATAGGGAGAGAAGGTGGGAGGGGTCGAGACTGGGCATAACAAATCCGTCAAGGTGGAGTAGAATTCTTCAGAGGTTAATGGTGGACACCCTTTAAAGTAAAAGGATTTTCTTCTACCTTGATAGGTTCCTGTTTTTCTTTCCTTTGTACCTTCCCTGACATTTGTAATTGTTGGAACCCCTAATTGGCTGATTAACTAATTATGAGAAGGGGTGGAGAATGGCTTAAAGATGTATAGAGTGTGTATTTTTTAAAAAACATGGTTCTTTATTCTTTGAAAAAATATTTATGTGAAAATAGTTCACTGCAGTTTATTATTATATGAAATTTAGAGCATCTTTTTTTTAACTGTAACAGTTGCCTCCTAATTTATAAATTCCACAACCTTAACATATAGAGTGAGATTGAAATATAAGGTGAAAAGTCTGATATTGAGGAAAGTAGCCAGTTATTTTCTTACTTGAACAGATCTTCATAAAAATTTTAAATAACAGTAAAACAGAAACTGTCTTAACTAAAAGAGTATATTATTGGGACAGAATTCTATTTTTATTTGTACGCTGAAAATTGTAATGTATCAAGAGCCCTGCAAAAAGTGTGCATGTAGGTAAAATTCTCTTCTCAATTATCATTTACCATTTTATAAATATTCTCAGAAGTTGAGGATAAGAAAAACAGTTGAGGATAAAAAGAACTGATTTTGCTCCAAGAAACTCTCAGTTGCTGGGGTTTTCCTTGGCAGATGCAAGCACATTGTTTTCTATATATTTGCCAACAGAAAATTCTGGAAAGCTGCCAGAGGAAGCTCAAGGTGGATCTGCTAAATCTGCTCAAGCCCCAATCCCAGAATTGTAAAGCACTCTTGAAAGAATTCTGAATTATATGTAATAATTGAGTACTTTTATCACTATTCATCTAGACTTTTGTCACTGGGGTATGGAAATAGAGCATTTTAGAATTGGAAGGAACCTTAGAGATCATCTAGTTCTGCCTTCTCATTGAAAAGAAGAGGACTCAGAGGTCCAGAGAGGGGAAGGGACTTACTGAAGGTCACAGGAAATGTTCTGGCTCAGCTGGGAGAAGGTCTCCGGATTCCCAGTCCTGTGTTCTTTCTTTTCTTCCTATCTTCCCCTTAAAAAAATGATACAGAAGGCCAGAGGGCAAATGCCAACCTCCATATTCTGTTAGAGACTGTTTTAATGCAAAATCTGTTGCGCTCTGAGTCTGGTTTCCTTCATTTTTTAATCATTCCTCAATGGCCAACTCAGAAGCCATATGTCTAGTTTTATTCTTCTGAGTCCCATCCCTCTTTCACTAATGCATTATTAACATGTCTTTTTCTGTCTTGAAATGTTCTCGGGGTGGGGGGGGGGGGAATAGATCGTGAATCAGGATGTGAGAAGAACTGTAGGATCTATTCCTTTTAGTCTGATGGTTAGGAAGTGCTGCCCTCTCAGTTCTCCCAAGATCCTGCCTAAAAGGATTGTTCAAAATAGTTCTTCTCTAATGCTGTTATAAACTCCACTCGGCCCTGCAAGGTATATGTATCTTGTTTTTTATTTGTCTTTTTTGTTCGGAGGGAGAGGGTGTTTGTTTTTTGTTTTCTCAGCTTTTCGTTGTGTTTTGTTTTCAATCTTTAGGCTTTAAAATTTATTTGTGTAGAGACTTCTCTTATTTTTCTTACTAAGGGCTAGTTTCCCTTGAGCTTGTAAATTGCTTGTAAATCAAGATCTGATTAGGAAGTAATATATTCATCTGTAACTCCTGCATAAAAGTTATTCAAGTATTGTGACAAAATAAGTGTTGTTTACTTTATACATTTTCTGCAAATTCTAAAGATTTCGTCTAACTTAAAGGCTCTCATGGAATCTCGGGGATTGTGGCTTGCCCACTGAGAGTATAAAGGCTTGCTAAATTAAGTTGATTTGCCTGTGAAAGAAATGCTTCCATTATTCATGTCAGAAGCCTGTCACATCAAATTGAGGGAGTGGAGAAAACCCTTTTTTATCAACATTTAGAACCAAGAAAAACCAACCATTGAGGGCCTGAATTTCAATTGGGGAAAAAGTCAGGCTGAAAGCAGGGTTCAAAAAAAAAAAAAAAAAGAAAAAAAGAAAGAAAGAAAAAAAGGGCTGGGTATTTGTCTAATGTTGAAAATCAGTAGAGGAGATTGATTTAACTTTGGCCGAAACTTTTTATATAGACAGACAGAATGAAACTTCTTAAAGCAGCAAGTAGTACATACAATCTTGGTGTCTTTCATGTGTAAACTTGTCAAAAGTAGTTAAGCTAATTCAAATTTAAATCTCCTTGAATTCCTATTCTTGGACGCTTAATTTGTTTATTTTAAAGGATTTAGGAATGTATTTCTTGGGGGTTACTTTTCAAACGTCGATGAATGTATTTTATTTTTCAAAGTTCAAGATTATAGGCTCTGGTGTGTGATTAGAAGTTGTATTAATAAGAGAAGGAAGACAGGCTGGTCAAGGACCAGTGCACCGCCCCCCCCCCCCCCCCTTGTTTGTATCAGGTATGTGAGCATTTGTCTCTGTGTGGATGAATTGTATACATGTACACACACACACACACACACACACACACACACACACACACACACACACACAACTTCAAATGAAAAACAGATCATTAAGAGAATAACAGAACTTGGAACAGTAAAGGGAAGACCATTTCCCAAGACAAAATATCTTCATGCAATTTTAGTTTAGGAGGATTCTCTTGTGTTTGCCAGGATAGTGGATTTCGTTAAGTTTTAAGTATTTGAAAAGCAATTATAATATAGGAGAAATTATTTGATTATATAATGAAATCTGATTCTCACTTTTTTTGCAATATTTGATTTCTCATAGCATATGCATTTCAAATGGTTGCATGACTCAGTAAAGTCAATCACATGAACAAAGTTTCTTATTTTTGCAAAATTAATCCTTACCAACTCTCATTTACCTTGAATATGTTTCTACCATTATTATCCAAGTGATGCTCTTCAAATGGCAATTTTTATCTGATTTACAAAAAAGATCTTTTGAGCTACTGTAAAATGTAGAACATCATTTTCTATATTTCTAAGATCTGTTTTTGCAGCTTTTAACCTAAGTTTTGCACCAAAAAAATTGCTCCAAGAATGAAAAATAGGACAATTTAAACTGTTTGAAGGGATTCCTGCTTTCTCCCAACCTTTTAAAAAACGAGGCCTGAAATCCTGTTAAAGAATAGGACTGAATCTTTTTCTCTTTTTTTGGTGGGAGGTTCGGCAGCACTTCAGTTCTAAATTGAATTTTATGCTTAATTGATATTTGTGTTCTAGTGGAAAGAAGAGTTGGTTTGTGGTGTTTCCGTACAAAAGTAATTACTTCTCCGATTGACTGCAAATATGTGCAGGTTGTAGATGGGGGAGCAATGAATGAAATAGAGAGGCAATTGTACTGTGGAGGGCTGGAGAAGACAAGGATTAATGGTGAGCAGAATTGTATTTTGGTGTTCTTTCAGTAATGTTACAATCTCTCTGAGAGCGAATGCTGCTAACAAGGAACCTATGGGGCAGAGGTTTGGAATGGGGTGGAGGCGGGGCGTGTGGGGGCTTGTGAACTGGTAAAAACAGAGAACCATGTCAAAGGAGGAATTGAATGTCTAACTTATGTGTGTTTACAAAAGTACAAAACAAACAAAATAACAAAACAAAACTTTCTAATTTGACCTGTGCTTTTTTAGATCACGAAACCCCCAGAGGTCATTCCTATTGTGCAAAACCCCAGTCCCTACTTGCTGGCTGCTTCCAACCATCAGGATATAGATTATTGTCTGGGGAGGCAATCTAAATGGGTGTGCAAGAGGCACTGAGGATGGCACTCGTGAACTCTTCAGGGTTTTTCCCTCGGGAGATGTTATCATTTTTAGGTAATTTTCAAATCCTGATAGTGTTGTTTTTTAATGAACGAAATTTGAATTATGTAGAATCATAAAATGACAGCTTGTTAGAACTGGGAGACCTTTAGGAATTGGAGAGAGTTAACCAATCTTACAGATGAGAAAACTGGAAGCTCAGATGGGAAGAGGGAAGGACAGAGTTAGCATCAGAACCTTGTTTTTCTAGGGGCACCTGGGTGGCTCAGTCCTGGGATCGAGCCCCAGTCTGAGCTCTCTGCTCGGTGGGAAGCCTGCTTCTCCCTCTCCCACTCCCCCTCCTTGTGTTCCCTCTCTCGCTGTGTGTCTCTCTCTCTGTCAAAATAAATAAATAAAATCTTTAAAAAAAAAAGAACCTTGTTTTTCTCATCCCTGGGCCAGTGAAATTCTTATTAGTTTACGCATGACTAACAGGTGCAGTTTTCCTCCACTTGTCTAACAATACAGAAATGGACCATATTAAATAAAAGTTAAAGGCCTCTGCATCCCCGAACCTCAGAGATAACCATTCACAGCTAAGTGTATTTCTTCTGCACTCCCCTCCCCTAATACAAATATAAACATCATTATTTTACCTTGTATTTTTCACATTTTCTTGCTTGTTTCATGTATATATATATATATTTGAGGTCTAATGTGCATAACGTATAATATATAATTTGCTCTGTGTGATCCTGTAGATTTTCCAATGTATATTACTTTTAATCAATATTATTATAAAAATTAATACATTTACATTATCAAAGCACATGTACATTGTAAAAAAAAAACCCTACAAAATCACATGCAACAAAGAATGAAACTCTCTCCACCTTCCCCTACTTTATAATCCTATTCCCCTAAATTCTCACTATTAACTAGTGTATACCCTTCAAATTCTAATTACAATGTGCACACATATAAAATTTATTATAGATTGGAATCAGACTTTGCGCGGTATTCTGTAACTTTATTTTTCTACTCAATAACATCTTGTGACCATTTTTTATGTGAGCACAAATAAATCCACCCTATCTTTTTTAAGTGTTCCATAAAATTGAATTGTATTGATTGTGATAAAATTTGGTATCTTTTTGTTTTTTGGTATTTTGTTGGTTTCCTCTGTGAACTCCCTGTTTATGTTTTTCTGTTGTTATTATTTTAAAATTGATATGTAGAAGCTTTCTGCATTGTATGGCTAGTAGCTGTTTGCAAATATTTACTCCTGTTTGTCATTTTTTTCACATTTGTTTCTGGTGTCTTTTTCATTTCTATACAGAAGTTTTAAATTTTTATGTAAACAGAGCTGTTAGGTTTTTCCTTGTTATTTCATGGCCCTGATGTCAAGGAAAGAAAGACCTTCCAATCCATGATTACAAACAAAATACAAAAAGCCTCTCCTTTCTTCTGATGCTTGTGTGGTTTTAAGTTTTTACACACTTAAATAGGCAAGGCTCACAATGATAATGGTAGATCTCCTTTTCTCACCACACACGCAAACATATGCCCCCCCCCACACACAGAGGTAACTATGGGAGATGAGAGATATGTTAATTAGTTTGATTGTGGTAATCATTTCCTGTCATATACATATATCAGAGCATCATATCGCACACCTTAAATATATGCAACTTTTGTTAAAAATAAAAAATAGCAGGGGTACTGAAGTAGGAAAGACTGTGTTTAAATCATTGCTCTGTTAATTTCTAGCTGTGTAACCTTAGGCAGATCATCTTTCCTCTCTGTGCTTTGATTTCCCCATCTGTAAAAAGGGTTTCAAAATAGAATCATTCCAAGTATTAAACAAATTAGAGTTACTGATTATAAAGAGCCTAGCCCAATGCCTGGCACACAGTAAGTCCACAATAAGTTATAGCTATTATTCTTATTTAAGTTTGTGATAAATCTGTAATAAATAAAATAATTATTTTGTCTATAATTCGGAAAAAATAGAATTCTGAGTGGAATTACATTAAGCTCATAAATAATCTCTGGAGACTAACAGAGATTTACCAAATTGAGTCCCCCATGCAAGATTTAGGTCTTTTTTTCATGTACTTCTTTGGGATTTTATCATTTTCTTAGTATGGGTCTTATACTTATCTTGTTATCTCTTTTTTTCCTGGCTATTTCATAATTTTTATTGTAATTGAAAATGAGAGTAATTTTTATTGATATTGTGAATGAGATTTTTTCTTTTCATTACATCTGCCAATAGGTTATTGCTCGTATAAAGAAAAGTGAAAGTGACTGTTTTTATGCATGCTTATGATGGGCCCCCTTACTGAACCCTTTATTAATTCTAATAGTTTATTTTCTTGAAGACGGTTGTATCATATGTTCTCCCTTTTAAACATTTATTATTCATTTTCTTTTATTGTCTGATTGCAACAGATAAAAGATCGAGAACAATATGGAGGCAGTGACATCCTTGTCTTGGTTTCAATTTTAAATTTATTGAGCATTGACCTTTATCATGATATTGCATTGGTTTCTGATACTTTTGTATTGACAAAGATGTTTCTATTCTTATGTTTCCTGGGTTTTATAAGAGGAATGGCTATTGAAATTTACTAAATGCCTTTTTGGCACATAATGGGGATGACCTTTTTATTTATTTTTTACTTTAAAAAATGTTTTAAAGATTTTATTTATTTGAGAGAGAGAGAGAGAGAGAGAGAGAGAAACATCAGCAGGGGGAGAAGCAAAGGGGCAAGCAGACTCCCCGCTGAGCCCAGAGCCCCATGTGGGGCTGGATCCCAGGACCCTGAGATCATGACCTGAGAGGAAATCAAGAGTCGGATGCTTAACCTACTGAGCCATCCAGGCGCCTCATGACCTTTTTATTTTTTAAAAAACTCTCATTAACCAGTTAATGTAATGAACTTCCTTATGTTGAACTATTCTTACATTCCCAAATTAAAATCTATTTGGTTATAGTGCATTGTTCTCTTATTGCACTGCTGGCTTTGATTTACTAATAATTAGGATATACACATCTAAATTTTTAGTGAGATTGAATTAGTATTATCATCATCAGATTTTGGTACAAGTGTTAAAAATCTTCCAAATTTATCGAATAAACTTTTTCTACAATCTAGAATAATTTAAATAACACAACATTTACTCATTTCCCAAACATTTGAAGAATGCAAGATTTAAAACAATCTTTTGATGATAGATGTTTGATACACTTTTTGAATTCTTCTGTGACTTTTGTTCTACTTATAGTGTTTGTTGCTTAAGTCAATTTTGCAATTTTATGGTTGCCCAGAAAATGGTCCATTTTATCTAGTTTTCAATGGCATAAAATTATGCATACTATTTTCTTTTAACTTGAAGAGTCTCTTCTGCATCCACTTTATCATTTCTATAGTATATGATTTTGATTTGTTTTGTTTATCTAGTCACTTTGTTTGTTTAAAGGAAGCCATTGATTTTACTAATCATATCTAGTTTTATGTTTTTAAAATAATACATTAATTTCTGTTTGATTTAAATTGATTTCTTCACCATACTTTGTTTCGCTTCCCAATTCGTTTTTCTAGTTCATTTTTGAGTATATTGCTTCTGTATTTTGTCTTTCTTCTTTAATGGTAGAATAGTTTAAGGCTATGGGTTTTCCTCTGAGCATGATTTTCATTGCATCTTATAGGTTTTGATCCTTTTCTATAGTCTTCATATTGTCTGTAATTCAGTTTTGATTTCTTCTGGATGGTTCACACCTACTTTTTTATTATTAACTTCTTGTGCTATTTTTTAAATTGTGGCCAGGCAATATAGTATGTAAAGCTTTAGAATTTTTAGGTTTTCTTTGAGGCTAATTAAAGTGTTCTATTTTTTTCAGAAGTGTTCTAAGAACATTTAAGGAAACATATTGTCTTCAGGATATAAAATTCTTTTTATATTGATTAAAAATAGGCTTACCCAATGCATTATTTAAACCTAAATTGTAAAATTCTGAGAGGGACCTCTTAAAATTTCCCATATGATTCTAGGTTTATGAATTACCTATGTGTTTCTAATATCTTCTTTGTAATTTTACCCTTAATTATTATGAATTATCTCTTCATGTCTCATTTAATCCTTTTGGCTTTATAGTCAACTTTGAGATTAATATGGCCTCCTGTGTCTATTTTATTTGCTTTGCCTGGTATATCTTTTCCCATATTTTATTTTATTTATTATTTTTTATAGAGGGAGGGGGGCAGAGGGAGAGGGAGAGAGAAAGACTCTTAAGCAGGCTCCACACCCATCGTGGAGGGCGAGGCAGGGCTCCATCCCACAACCCTGAGATCTCTGGACCCGAGCTGAAATCAAGAGTCGGATACCTAACCCATGAGCCACCCAGGTGCTCCTCTTTTCCCTTATTTTAATGACTGTCCTTACTGTATCAAATTATTTTAGGTATTCCTTTGGTGAACAATTAATAGCTAGATTTTAAAAATTATTTTACTTAGTTTGAGAGTTTTTGTGTTTCAATAAGGAAAATCAGCACATTTGCATTTATTGTAATAGATTATTTGTTCCCTATTCCTTCTATCTTTTAAAAAATATTTTCTGGTTAGTATGATTTCCTATTGTTTTCCTTAATTTTATTTTCTCAACTTCACTAGAACAAACACGTTTCATATTGTCTAGGTTTTTACTCTTTAGGGTAATTAAAAGTTATACTTCAAATTTCTCTTCTATCATTTTCCTTTAAATGATTAACAACATACTTGAACCTATATTTCTCCATCAATTAAAAAAGTTAAACAGTAGTTTTGTCTCTCCTTCCCACTTCACCCTGACAAGATGAGAAATTTATTATACTTTTACTTTATCCCTTGTTCCCTCTCATTGGTAAAGGATTAGTCTGGAAAATGAGCTCTGGATTAGTATTACACTCTCCCCTTATATTATAACTCTATTTCAAGAAATATTTGTTAATAGAGGCATTACACTTCCTGATCACATGATAAGGGGTGATTTGTGTTTAAAATTTACTTGTTTATTTGCTTATCACTATTTTTATTTTGTCTTCTGCTTTGACGTGTTTACTTATAGTTAATATCTTATTAGCTAGATTTAATAGCTAGAATGTATCTGTGAGTGTTTCTCAAAGATTTATTCATTCATTTGAGAGAGAGAGAGAGGGAGAGTGCCTGCAAGTAGGGGGGGGGAAATGGGGAGGGGAGGGGTGGAGGGAAAGGGAGAGAGAGAATCCTAAGCAGACTCCCTCCTGAGCCAGAACCCACCCTGGTGCTTGATCCCAAGACACTGAGATCATGACCCTGAGCAGAAACCAAGAGTCAGATGTTTAACTGACTGAGCGACCCAAGCACCCTGTGAGTAAATTTTTGACCTGTTATTGGACACTTGGGTAAAACTTTTACTATATTTGCTTCATCTGTTTTGGAAATATTTAAAAATAAATTACAGACCTAATGATGTTTCACCTGTACATAATTTCTATGTGCTTTTCTAACAAAAAGGACATTTTTTTCTGCACAAGTGCAATGCAGTTAAGAGTTTTCGCTATTATGACTAATGCTACTATGAACATTTGTGTACAAGTTTTTGTGTGAACATATATTTGAATTCTTTTAGGTAGATACCTAGGAATAGAATTGCTGGGTCATATGATACCTCTATGTTTAACCCTTCTAAGAACTACCAGACTGTTTTCCAAAGTTGCTGAACCATTTTACATGGCCACTACCAGTGTATGAGTATTTGCATTTTTCCACATCCTCTATAACACTTGTAATTGTTGTCTTTTTGATTATAGCCATTCTAGTGAATGTGAAGTGGTATCTCATTGTGGTTTCAATTTCCATTTCCCTGATGGTTAATGGTGTTGAGTGCCTTTCATGTGCCTGTTGTGCATTTGTATATCTTCTCTGGAGAAATGTTTATTCAGATTCTTTGTCTATTATAAAAATTTGGTTCTTTGTCTTTTTATTACTGAATTATAATATTTTAATAAATATTAAATCAAAATATTTTTATTTTATTAACAAAATATTTTGATTTTGAGAACATATACTTTATTTTTTCTTTTCTCACTTGTAATATTGATGTCCTATGTAAGGAATCATTACCTTATCCAAGGTCATGAAGATTTATATCTATGTTTTCTTTGAAGAATTTTGCAGTTTTAGCTCTTCCATTGAGATCTTTTATCCATTTTTTAAGATTATTTGTTTATTTGAGAGAGAGAGAGAGGGTAAGAGAGAGAGCATGAGTAGGGGTGAGGGGCTGGGGGGAGGGGCAAAGGGGCAGAGGGAGAGGGAGAAACAGATTCCTCACTGATTGGGGAGCCAGACACAGGGCTTGATCCCAGGACCCTGAGATCATGACCTGAACTAAAGTCAGATGCCCAACCAACTGAGCCACCCAGGTGCCCTGAGCTTTCATCCATTTTGAGTAATTTTTGTATATGGTGTTAGGTAGGGATTCAACTTCATTCCTTTGCATGTGGGTATCTAGTTGTCACAGCAATATTTGTTGAAAAGCAGTTCTTTTTCCTTTGAATTGTCTTGCCATCCTTGTCAAAAATCAATTGACCATGGATATAAGGGTTTATTTCTGGACTCTCAATTCCATTGATCCATATGCTTATCCTATGCCAGTACTATACAGTATTAACTCCTCTAGTTTTCTGAAATTGGGAAGCGTGAGTTCTTCAACTTTGTTCTTTTTTAAGATTGTGGCTATTCTGAATTCCTTGTATTTCCATATGAATTTTAGGATCAGATTTAGAGTTTTTGCAAAAAATGCTAGTTGGGATTTTTGATGGAGATTGTGTTGAATCTGCAGATCAATATGGGGGAGTAGTGACATGATTTTCCAATCCATGAACATGGGACATCTTTTTATTTATTTAGGTCTCCTTTGATTTCATTTAGTGATTTGTAGTGGACAGGTCTTGCACCTCTTTTGTTAAATGTATTTCTAACTATTTTATTATTATTATTTTTTAAAGATTTTATTTATTTATTTGACAGAGAGAGAGACAGTGAGAGAGGGAAGCAGGGGGAGTGGGAGAGGGAGAAGCAGGCTTCCTGCAGAGCAGGGAGCCCAATGTGGGGCTCGATCCCAGGACCCCGGGATCATGACCTGAGCCGAAGGCAGATGCTTAATGACTGAGCCACCCAGGCGCCCCTATTTTATTATTTTTGATGCTCTTATAAATGGAATTGTTTTCTTAATTTTATTTTTGGATTGTTCACTGCAAGTATATAGAAATTCAATTGATGTTTGTATATTGATCTGTATCTTACGAGATTTCTAAACTCATTTATTATTAGCTTTAGTAGCTTTTTGGTGGATTCTTCATGGCTTTTTCTATGTGGGATCATGTTATCTGCCAATAGAGATAGTTTTAACTCTCCCTTTCCAATTTGGATGCCTTTTATGTCCTTTTCTTGTCTAATCGCCTCCTAGAATTTTAGTAGAACATTGAATATAGAACCGGTGAGAGCCGACCACCTTGTCTTGTGTTGGGATCCTCTGGGGAAGGAATTCAGTCCTTCACCATTAAGTATGATGTTAGCTGTGAGTATTTTCCCTTCATTTAAACATTTATCTTGGTTTTGTGTGGAAAATTCTTTTTCTCCATTTCACATAAGCAAGTTCAGACCACTAAGTTTGGGAAACACTTTTAACTCTGTGACTCTATGCTTGTTCATGATAAGATTGCAAGCAGTGCAGAGAGGGACAAAGCATAAGACTTGAGATGCTAAGCATCCCTGTGATGCTTTCTTCACATCACTCACATGTGTAGTGAATGGGACCAGAAACCAGGTTTTTTGAGTGTTCACTCTCTAAGGCAATAAATAAAAGCATCATTCCTTCCCCTAACCGTGGCATTAAAGAGTTCCACAATTTTTATGGCCGTTTCACAGAGGAACAAATTTCCAAATTTGAGAAAAAGGAGGAAAAAAATAATTTTTAGTCTCATATATTTTTTTTCACCTCTGTGAGGTCTTCCAAAATGGCTTTAAGAAAATCCCACCTTCTTTTGAAAGTGCTAACACCCACTTTCACAAAAACAGCACACTTTAGCTAGTGAAACTGTATCACCTATTCCAACCCATGAGACATTTATTAAAAGAAAAAAAATTAAAGCACTATCTCTTGCAAACCCCAACAAGTCATACTAAATATTCAGTGCAGGCAAACAACTCCCAGAAAAAACCAAGAGACATTTGTTTTCCCTGAAGGGCTTGCACCGTCAGAAGCCATTTTACTTCTCAAGCCTGGTGTCCTAGCAGACTAGCCATGAACTTGTAGGTGGAACAGTTTCTGGTGCCTCCCTCTGGTCATTCTTTTCTTGTACTTCTAAAGCCTATCTTCCTTCATCTGATTTTTCCTTAACTATAAAATTGTTGTTCTTTTTGTCTGAGAAAGCAAATATCAGTCTCATTATTCTGCAGTTTTCCCCTTTATGAAAGGAGAGCAAGGCGAGCCATCATTCACCTCAAGACAATTGCTGCTGCGAAGAAATGTAAGGACCAGACTTGCCAGAGTCTCCAAATTTCTAAGAGAAGTGAGAATACATATTTTTACTGGTTATTTGCCCATTTATAATTTTTGACAAATTTTAATTTTCCAATCTGCCATAGACTATGTGTAATCTCTAGTCCAGGTCCAAGTGGGAAAGACTCAATTATCTTTTAAAGTGATTTTAAAAGTAAAAATTCTATGTTTACTCATATATTTTCCATTTCAAGTATCCTTCATTCCTTTGTGTATATCCGGATTTCCATCTGGTAACATTTTCTTTCTGCCTAAAAGACTTCCTTTAACATTTCCTGTATTCCAGTTCTGCTGGTAATGAATTCCTTCAGCTTTTGTATATATGAAAAAAGTCTTTATTTTAAAACATTTTTATTTTGAACAATTTCAAACATATAAAGAAGTAGAATAAATAGCTCAATGAACACTCATATACCATCATCCAGATTTAACAGTTGTAATAATTTCATTATACTTGTTTAATCTATTTTTGAAATATTTCAAAATAAATTACATACGTCATATTTCATCCCTACATATTTTTACACGCATCACTAACAAAAAGGACATTTTTTCCTACATAACCATAGTACCATTATCACATCTAACAAAATTAACAATAATTCCATAATATCCTTTAACATCTAGGCTGCATTTAAATTTCCCTGATTGTACCAAAAATGAGTTTTTATAGCTGGTTTATTCAAACCAGATTCCAATCAAGGGTCATTTGGTGGTTATAGCTTTTAAGTCTCTTCTAATCTAGAACAGTCCTGCTGTGTCTCCACCTTTTCCCCCCCATGTGTGATATTGTGATTTATAATAAGAAATATATATTTGGTCTTCGGCTCTGTTTCTGGCCCAGAGCTCCTAAAAACCCTTGGGATTTCCAAAGCAAGAGCAAAAAAAGGTGTCTTTTGTTATGTTAATAAGGTGACTTTCGGAAAGCACCTAAGGATGGGGGCTGGTTGTCATGGGAACCAACCACGTGATTAGAGGGTTGGAACTTTCAGTCCCACCCCCCACACCTCCAGGGAGGGGAGGGGGGCTGAAGGTTGGATCAGTCACCAATGGCCAATGATTTAATCAATCCTGCCTATGTAATGAAGCCTCCATAAAAACTCAAAAGGACTGGGTTTGGAGAGCTTCCAGGTTGTTGGAGATGTGGGGAGAGTGGCATGCCTGGAGAGAGCATGGAAACTCTGTGCCCTTTCCCCAGACCTTGCCTTATGCATTTCTTCCATCCAGCTATTCCTGAGTTACATCCTTTTATAATAACTTAGTGATCTAGTAAGTAAAATGTTTCTCTGAATTCTGAGAGCTGCTCTGGGAAATTAATCAAAGCCAAGGTGGAGGTCATGGGAACCTTTGATTTATAGCCAGTTGGTCAAGTAATGGGAACAACTCTGGGGGAAGGGATGATCTTGTAGTACTGAACCCTTAACCTGTGGTATCTGATCCTATTTCTGGGTAGATAGTGTCAGAATTGAGTTTAATAGCAGCACACCCAGTTGGTGTTTGGAGAGTTGTTCGTAGGATGTGTGTGGGGAACCTCCCACCCCACATCTGCATTTAGTGAGCAGAACACAAAAGATCATGACATTGACTTCTTTCAGATACCAGGTCAGCTGTCCTGTGGAATGCCCTACTTTCTGAGTTTTTCTCATGGTTTCTTCATGGTATTAACTTGTTTTTTTTTTTTTTTTAAAGATTTATTTATTTATTTATTTGAGAGAGAGAGTGAGCGAGAGAGAGAGTGCAAGCACAAGCCAGGGAAGAGGCAGAGGGAGGGAGAAGTAGACTCCCCACTGAGCAGGGAGCCCAGCGCAAGGCTCAATCCCAGGATCCTGGGATCATGACCTGAGCCCAAGGCAGACCCTTAGTGACTGAGCCACCCAGGTGCCCCTAACTTGTTATTTTTTTAAAAATATTTTATTTATTTACTTGAGAGAGAGCACGAGCAGGGGGACGGGCAGAGGGAGAGGGAGAGAATCCCAAGCAGACTCCCCACCAAGTGTGGAGCCCAATGTGGGGCTCCATCCCACAACCCTAAGATCATGACCTGAGCTGAAATCCGGAGTCAGACGCCCAACTGACTGAGCCACCCAGGCACCCCTAACTTGTTATTTTATCCTCTGTATTTCATAGAAACTGTGTATTAGAACTAAGAGCTTGATCTGGTTCTGGTTAAATATTTTTCTGCATGAATAATTCAGAGGTGATGGTATATACAGCAAGGAGCACATAGTAATGGCACATAAGTCCACTATCAGTGATAACAAGATTGAACAGTGGGTTTAGGTGGTGACAGACTAATACTTCCATTGTAATATTTTCTTCCTGGTGATTAACACAATCAGTGGAGTGATACTTTGGCATCATGGGAATATCCAGTTTTCTATCAGCTTTTTACCCAGTGGTTTATAACCAGTGGTTTATTGATGATTTTGGCTTGAATTTATTATTTCATTATGGCTAGGAAAATGGTGGTTTTTTATTTCTATCATCCCTTCTTCAGTTATTGGCCGACAATCTTCTGAAAGAACTTTTCCTTGTTGACTGTGTCTGTTAGTTTATTTTATGTTTATATTCATCAGTATGGGTCTAAATAGCTCAGTATTGTTGACCTCAGGAGACCTGGTGGGGGTAAGCTGGCAGGTGGTTATTGGACAAAAGTGAGTCTTTCTCTCTGGTAGTCCAGTTGTAACTAGATTACTTTGAGTATGGAGGGGAAGGTTGAGAGCCTTGTAGACAGCATCCTTGATCTGCCTTGATCTTCCCATTGGAGGCCTCCTGTTGGAAAGATAGATACCAACTCTGAAGCTTTCCACTGTGCTTAAAGGTGACCAGCTGGTGTTTTATTTCTTCCCATGCACATGGAAGTAGAACTACTTCTTTTCATTTGCCCACTATGGCTTGGTTTGTTGTAGGTACTATATAAAGTACTTTGTGCGCACTGACTCAAGGAATAGTCACAACAACACTTTGAGGTAACTATTATTTCCACTTTAGAAATGAGGTAATTGGGGCTCTGATGGTTTAATTAACTTGCCTAGGATCATATAGCCAATAAATAGAAGAACTGGGATTCAAACCCAAGTCTGTAAGATTCCAAAGTCTATGCTCTTAATTACTCGACTCTATAAGATTTGGGGGAAGAAAAAGGCCATGACAGAAGAACCAAGTCCATACTTGTTTCTTTTTAAAAATTTTTATTATTATAGTGTAGTTGATATAGAATGTTATATTAGTTTCAGGTGCACACTTGTTTCTTTTGAAGGAAGTTCACTGACTTGTAGTTTCTTACTTGGTAAAGAACATGGACCAGTCAAGGGAGCCAGTGATTGGATCTTAGTTATTTTTGTTAGGACACTTAATTGTGAGAGCAAACCAATTCAAAGTCCATTAGGTAAAAATGGATATCAGAATCCATGGACGGTTTGACCAACCCATCCACAGGAATAACTTGATCCAGAGAATTGAGTACAAATAAGAATCTCTGTCATTAATCTAGAGCAGTATATGGCCAGACTCATCATCTCTGGTTGTGCACACTGACTTTCTTCTCCTCCTGACAGAAACCATGACTGTTGAAGAGTGTGCTAGACAATTACATCTTATGATTTTGACTGATTTGCTCCTCAGTTCTGGTTTTTAAAAGTTTTCAGGAAGGACTCTGATTGATCCAGCTTAGCTTAAGTGTACAGCCATGTGGGGTCATGTTAGACTGTGGTGATTTCCATGGGAACTATATGTTTAGATTAAGGGGAAGCATGGTTCTCCGAATCTGAGGTGGGGGTTACTCTTCCTAGCGGGGAAGGTACTATTTAAAAATAAATAATAGCTGAGGTCAAGGGAAATAAGCCAGACTTCTTGGGTAAAGAGATGACAAATAGAGATTCCTTTCTTTAGACTTTGCATCATGTAGTGACTGGAGAAGGGGAAGGAGTGTTGAGCTAAGAAACTAGGAGCCAAGGGGTGCCTGGATGGCTCAGTCAGTTGAGTGTCCGACTCTTGATTTCAGCTCTGATCATGATCTCAGGGTCATGGAATTGAACCCCATGTCAGGCTCTGTGCTCAGTGCAGAGTCAGTTTGGGATTCTCTTGCTCCCTCTCCCTCTGCCCCCCCATCCCATTCATGCACACACACATGCTATTTCTCTCTCTCTCTTAAAAAGAAAAACTAGGGGCCAAGCCATGCCTTCACTCATGGGACCTTGGAGCTTATTTCATTTTCCCAATAGTCCCAATTTGGTAAGTGAGGTCATCATTATCTCCATGTAGCAGATGAAGCAGTTGAGACTTAAGTTTTTTTGTGTTTTTAAGACTTCTTCAGTTTTTAAGTGACTTGCTTAAATTCATGCAACCACCAAGTGTGGGAGGTGGGATGTGAATGCAACTCTGTGTAAACTATGTGCTTAATTGCATACCTAAAGTATGATCTGAATGTATCAGTGAATTTCTGGCCTGGGGAAAGTCACCTCTGCCCTAAATGATACTTTGCTTCCTATTTGTATGCTTTTTAGTAAGGAGTGTGAAGTATGAGATGCAGACCTTTATTTTCTTTTACGAGTACTGTGGTGGCCATGAAAGGCACCTCTCAGATCTCTGACTTCAAGGAGCCTCGTTGAATGATGATCTCAGTTGCTGAGCTCTGTAATCCTCCACTGCATTTGCGTGAAACCAGTTTTCCCATGGGCTGCTCCCAGCCAATGACTGAATACATCATAGATACTAAAGCCGACCTACTTTTGGGAGATACAGAATTCCTCTGAAGGGTGACTTTGGCTCAAGAACTTTCTGTTGGTGTTGTTGAAATTTTCTTAGAACTATGCTGCAGTGTAAGACTTTTCATAGCCAGCCCTCCTTCCTTCCCTCACTCCTTCACAGAGTTAGGTATGTATTACTGTCTGACAGCTCTTGAGCCTCTTCTGGCTCTCTCCATATACATGGTGTATTTCCCCTCATATGTATTTTCTCCCATAATTCCCTCTTGGTATCTTCTCCTTCTTGGTGGACCCTATTTCCTGTTGCATTGAGACTTCTCCAGGTAAGTAATATCTGGAAATAAGATGAAAAGGCCAATCAAATAAATGGATAATGCAAAGAGAAAGATAGACTGCCAGAATGGAACTGTTGAAGAAAGACAAATGGCCAGTGTATCATATGCTTTGAATAACTTTTTTTTTTCAGGTGATGGTGCAATTATAATTTGGTTATGAGTACTAAATTAATATGCATATTAGCAACTCCCAACAAATAGTTTCATTAAAACACTTGTTTGTAGACTGGAACAAATATAATGCCTCTTGGTTGGTACAAATCAGAAATATGAATGCCTCTTTGTTGGCACCAATTCTGGAAAGATTAAAGATGAACGATGGCCACAACTTTCTAGTAAGGATATACAGAATTATTTTTCATGGTTGAAAGAATTCCACAAAAAAAGAGATTATTTTCTCTATTCTGGGTTAAAGAAAGTAACTGTGTTTTAGACTTTAAGACGATTCTATATGTTATTATAACTTCTAGGCAGCTGTAAGGTGAGGGTTTGGAAAGGAGAGGGAAAGGAGAAGGAAGATGTAATATAAATGTCCGATGATATATTTGGATAGGAGCTGAACACCAAATACTCTACCTGCATGAATTGGTAACATTCAGATTTTCAAAGCTTATTAAAAAATCACCTTAGATTTCTCAGTAGCCACATGTAACAAAGATACACTTGTTCCCATATACTTAAATTTTTACAAATTCATAGAAAATGAAATCATGAAATGTTCATTGAGTGCCTTACTCTGTGCATAGGAGTTTGCAAGGAAGCAGGAATATTGCAGAGAACAAGACAGATACAGAAAGGTGTTTGTATGACATTCTTTACTTGTCCACGGCCCTGCTGTGCTATTTCTGTACTTAAGAAAAATGGAAGTTCACAGTAGAAATGTTCAATTAAGTGTTAAACACTTTCGCCAATTAAGATATCATTTCCAAATCTGATGGATGAGTTCAAAATATCCAATTCATTCTAATCATCAGGCGGAAGAACAGTCCTACCCTCAAGGAGAAAAGAGCAGATAAACATGTAAATGAACTCACAAATCTTTAGAAGTACTCTGCCCGAAATGACCGAATATTAATTTACAAAGTTTTCCATGTGTTAAATGATGAGCTGAATTACAGTGAGCAAGGCAACATTCAATGATAATCTAGTTATATTTTATTTTGTAGCATATTTAATAAATACTAGATTATAAGCATAAGACACTGGGGACATAGCTAGAACAAGAAAAACTTTGTTGAATGTCCAAGGGCTAAGTCTTTGCAAGAACCACAATTGCTCATCCAGTCTCCTTTTCTACACAGTGCTTGCTTTTCTTCCTTATACTGTCCCTATCCATAAGCAGAGTATAATCTTAGAACCTAAGTTATAAATTACCAATGCCAGAAAAAGCTTTCCCTGACACTTAACCCTTGTGGTGACAGTAAGGACTTCACCTTGAGGACCTCCAACTACAAGGAGCATAACTGACCAAGAGTCCCAGCTGATGTGCTGTGAAATCTTATCTTCAGGGTTGCATTGAGGCCATGTTTTTCCTGGGTTGCTCCCAGTGAATGACTGAAGACAGAAGGATGACTAAGGCTGACTTCTTCCTGGGAGGCGTGACTCTTCTCTGACTGTGAATTTGGCTTAAGGAGTCCCCAACAACAGCTTTGTGACTTCCCTTAGGCTGCATGGCAGTCTTGGGTGCTACCATCCAATCTTTTCTCCCTCTTTTCTTCATTCGTGTCAGACTTGCATCATGGTCTGATGACTCTCCTAGTGTTTCCCTGGCTTCTTCCCTGTTTTCTCTCACATAGGCATTTCCTTTAATATAATCCTTGCTCCCTTAATCCTGTCTTGGCTTCAGCTTTCAGAAGACTCGAACTAACACAACCCTCCCTTCTCTGAGGTACCTCTACAGTTTTCCTCATTTCAGACTTGAGTGGACACTTATTTGTTGTTTTCACATCTGTCTTCCATAGTCTACTGTGACCTCCTGGAAGGTAGGGTTTGTTGTGTCTTATTCATGATTTTATTCTCAGTGCTTAGCATGTTTTACGTACATCACTATTTGTTGGGTGAATGATCAATGTATGAAGACAGAAGGGTTGTTAGGAGCCACTCAATCACAAAGATGTGATTTCAGATCTTGAATTTGCTGCTTTAGTAGCCCTGTGACCTTGAGCAAGTAAACTCTGCCTCTCTTTCCTAATCTATTTTCTGTTTCTATGGGTTTGCTATTCTGGACATTTCATATGTGCTTTATGTGTTTGACTTCTTTCACTTAGCATGATGCTTTCTTTTTTTTTAAAGGTTTATTTATTTATTTGAGAGAGAGAGGGAAAGAGTGTGCATGCCCGTGAGTGGGAAGAGGGCCAGAGGAGAGGGAGAGAGAGAGGATGTCAAGCAGATTCCCCGCTAAATGCGGAGCCCAATGTAGGGCTCTATCTCATGACCCTGAGATCATGACCTGAGCTGAAATTGAGTTAGATGCTTAACCTACTGAGCAACCCAGGTGCCCCAGCATGATGCTTTTAAGGCTCACACATGTGGTATCAGTACTTCATTATTTTTATGGCTGAATAGAATCCCATTTTATGGATAGATTGCATTTTGTTTATCCATTCATAAGTTGATGAGTATGTGAGTTGTTGCTACTTTTGGCTATTATGAATTATGCTGCTATGATCACTTTTGTACAAGTTTTTCTGTGAACACATGTTTTCAATTCTCTTGAGTATACATATGTAGAAATAGAATTGCTAGGTTATATGGTAACTTTATGTTTAACTTTTTGAGGAACTGTCAAATTTTCTTCCAAAGTAGTTATACCATACCTTATTCCACTAGGTATGCCAATTTCTCCACATCCTTGTCAACACTTGTTATTTTCTGTTTTCTTTTTCTTTAACTGTAGCCATCATGGCAAATATGAAATGGTATCTTGGAGTGCTCTTGATTGGCATTGTCTTAATGACTAATGTTGTTGAGCATCTTTTCATATACTTATTGGCTATTTGTATATCTTCAATTTAAATCATTTGCCCATTTTTAATTGGGTTTTTAGCCTTTTTGTTGTTGAGTTTAAGTGTTGTTTATATAGTCTATACAAGTTTTTCTTAAATCAGTTATATGATATACAAATATTTTATCCCATTATGTGGGTTGTCTTTTCACTTTCTTTATACTGTTCTTTGACCTACAGAAGTTTTTAATTTTCTTTTTTTTTAAGATTTTATTTATTGATTTATTTGAGAGAGAAGAGAGATGGAGAGCAAAGAGGGAGAGTGAGAGGGTGAAGCCAACTCCCCGCTGAACAGAGAGCCCGATGTGGGACTTGATTCCAGGACCCTGAGATCATGACCTGAGCCAAAGGCAAATGCTTAAATGACTGAGCCACCCAGGCGCCCCCAGAAGTTTTTAATTTTGATGAAGTCCACTTTATTTAATTTTTCTTTTGTTGCTTGTGCTTTGGATGACATGTTTAAAAAAAAAGTTGCCTAATATAAAGCCCTGAAGATTTATGTCCATGTTTCCTTCTAAGAGTTTTATAGATTTAGTTTTAAAATTTAGATCTTTATCCATATGGGGTTAATTTTTTTATATGGTATGAGTTAGAGGCCCAAATTCTTTTTTTTTTCTTTGCATGTGGATAATAAATTGTTCCAGCACCTTTTGTTGAAAAGACTATTCCTTCTCCATTGAATGGACTTGGCACCCTTGCTGAGAATCAATCAGTCATAGATAGATGGCTTTATTTCTGGACACTCTTTTCTATTTCATTGATCTGTATGGTTTATCCTTATGCCAATACCACATAGTCTTCATTACTGTAGCTTTGTAATAAATTTTAAGATTGGGAAGTGTGATTCCTCCAACTTTGTTCTTCTTTTTCTTTCTTTTCATATAAAGATTTATTTATTTATTTGAGAGAGTGAGAGAGCAAGTGGGAGGGTGGGGCAGAGGGAGAAAATCTTCAAGCAGATTCCCCACTGAGTTTGGAGCCCAACGTGGGGCTTGATCTCACAACCCAGGAGATCATGACCTGGGCTGAAACCGAGAGTCAGATGCTTAACCAACTGAGCTACTCAGGCTCCCCTTTGTTGTTCTTTTTTTTTTAAATTAACATATAATGTATTATTTGTTTCAGGGGTACAGGTCTGTGATTTGTTTCAGGGGTACAGGTCTGTGTTCACAGCGCTCACCATAGCACATACCCTCCCCAATGTCCACTTAGCTTTGGGACACTGGGCTGGCTCAGTCAGAGGAGCATGTGACCCTTGATCTCGGGGTTGTAGGTTCAAGCCCCACGTTGGGTGTTGAGATTACTTTAAAAAATAAAGTTTAAAAAAAGTCTGTTTCTTGGTTTGTCTCTCTTTTCCCCCTTTTTCTCATTCATTTTGTTTCTTAATTTTGGCATCTGAGTGAAATCATATGGTATTTGTCTTTCTCTGACTTATTTCCCTTAACATTATACTCTCTAGCTCCATCCATGTTGTTTCAAATGGCAAGATTTCATTCTTTTTTATAGCTGAATAATATTCCATTATATATATGTATGTATGTGTGTGTGTATGTATGTGTGTGTGTGTGTATATTTATATATATATATATATAAAACATCTTTATTCATCAGTCAGTGGATACTTGGGCTGCTTCCATAATTTGGCTATTGTAAATAATGCTGCTATAAACATAGGTGTGCATGTATCCCTTTGAATTAGTGTTTTTGTGGGGGTTTTTTTGGTAAATACCAGTAATGCAATTACTGAATTGTAGGATAGTTCTAGTTCTTATTTTTTGAGGACCCTCCATACTGTTTTCAACAGTGGCTGCACCTGTTTGCATTCCTACCAATAGTGCACAAGGGTTCCTTTTTATCCACATCCTCACCAATACCTGTTGTTTCTTTTGTTTTTGATTTTAGCCATTCTGACAGGTGTGAGGTGGTATCTCATTGTTTTGCTATCTTTGGAGAAATGTCTGTTCATGTCTTCTGCCCATATTTTAATTGGATTATTTGTTTTTTGGGTGTTGTCTAAGTTCTTTATATATTTTGTATACTGTCCTTTATCGGATATATCATTTGCAAATATCTTCTCCTATTCCATAGGTTGCCTTTTAGTTTTGTTGACTGTTTCCTTCACTGTGCAGAAGCTTTTTATTTTGATGTAGTCCCAATAGTTTATTTTTGCTTTTGTTTCCTTACCTCAGGAGACACATTTAGAAAAATGTTCCTATGGCCAATGTCTGCTTGTGCTATATTCTAGGATTTTTATTGTTTCAGGGCTCACATTTAGGTCTTTAATCCATTTTGGATTTATTTTTGTGGATGGTGTAATAAAGTGGTTCAGTTTCATTCTTTTGCATGTTGCTGTCCAGATTTTCCAATGCCATTTGTTGAAGAGACTGTCTTTTTCCCATTGGATATTCTTTCCTGCTTTGTCAAAGATTAATTGACCATATAATTGTGGGTTTATCTCTGGATTTTCTGTTCTGTTCCACTGATCTGTGTGTGTATTTTGGTGCCAGAACCATACCGTTTTGATTACTACAGCTTGGTAATATAACTTGAAGTCCAGAATTGTGATGCCTCCAGCTTTACTTTTCTTTTTTAAGATTACTTTGGCTATTTGGAGTCTTTTTTGGTTCTGTACAAATTTTAGGATTGTTTGTTCTAGTTCTGTGAAAAATACTGTTGGCATTTTGATTGGAATTATATAAATGTGTAGATTGTTTTGAGTAGTACAGACATTTTAACAATAGTTCCTCCAATCCATGAGCATAGAATGTCTTTCCATTTCTTTGTGTCGTCTTCAATTTCTTCCATCAGTGTTTTATAGTTTTCAGAGTACAGGTCTTTCACCTCTTTGGTTAGGTTTATTCCTAGGTATCTTATTATTTTTGGTGCAATTGTAAATGGGATTGTTTTCTTAATTTCTCTTTGTTCTGCTTCATTATTGGTGTATAGAAATGTAACAGATTTCTGTAGATTGATTTTTGTGTCCTCTGACTTTACTTAATTCATTTATCAGTTCTTGTAGTTTTTTGGTGGTGTCTTTACAGATTTCTATAAATAGTATCATGTCATCTGCAAATAGTGAAAGTTTTACTTCTTCCTTACTGATTTGGATATCTTTTATTTCTTTTTGTTGTCTGATTGCTGTGGCTAGGACTTCCAGTACTATGTTACATAGGAGTGGTGAGAGTGGACATCCTTATCTTGTTCCTGACCTTAAGGGAAAGGCTCTCAGTTTTTTTCCCATTGAGGATGATGTTAGCTGTGGGTTTTTCATATGTGGGCTTTGTTATGTTTAGGTATGTTCCCTCTAACCTTACTTTGTTGAGGGTTTTTATCACGAATGGTTGTTGTACTTTGTCAAATGCTTTTTCTTCATCTGTTGAAATGATCATATGGTTCTTACTTTTTATTTATAATTTTTTAAAGATTTATGTATTTGAGAGAGAGGAGAGAGGAAACACTCAAGTTGGGTGAGGGTTAAAGGGAGAGGGAGAGAATCTCAAGCAGACTCCCTGCTGAGCCTGGTGCCCGACACGGGGCTCAATCTCATGACCCCGAGATCATGACCTAAGCTGAAATCAAGAGCCAAATGCTGGGGCGCCTGGGTGGCTCAGTCAGTTGGGCATCTGCCTTCAGCTCAGGTCATGGTCTCAGTGTCCTGGGATCAAGCCCCGCATCAGGCTCCCTGCTCAGTGGGAAGCCTGTTCTCCCTCTTCTTCCTGCTCATGCTCTCTCTTGCTATCTCTGTCTCTCTCTCTCTCAAATAAATAAATAAAATCTTAAAAAAAAAAAGCATCAGATGCTTAACCAACTGAGCCATCTAGGCACCCTGGTTCTTATTCTTTCTCTTGCTGATGTGATGTATCACATTTGATTTGCAAATATTGAACCACTCTTGCAACACAGGAATAAATCCCACTTGATCATGGTGAATGATTTTTTTAAATGTATTTTTGGATTCAGTTTCCTAGTATTTTGTTGAGAATTTTTGCATCTATATTCATCAGAGATATTGGCTTATAGTTCTTTTTTAGTAGTATCTTTATCTGGTTTTGGCATCAGGGTAATGCTAGCCTCATAGAATGAATTTGGAAGTTTTCCTTCCTTTTCTTTCTTTTTTTTTTTTTTTTGGAATAGTTTGAGAAGAATTGGTATTAACTCTTCTTTAAATCTTTGGCAGAATTTGCCTGTGAAGCCACCGGTCCTGGACTTTTGTTTGTTGGGGGTTTTTTGATTACTGATTCAATTTCTTTGCTGGTAATTGGTCTGTTCAAATTTTCTATTTCTTCCTCTTTCAGTTTTGATAGGTCATATGTTTCTAGGAATTTATCCATTTCTTCTTGGTTGTCCACTTTGTTGGTATATAGTTTTTCATAATATTTTTTAATTGTTTGTATTTCAGTGGTGTTGGTTGTTATTTTTCCTCTCTCCTTTGTGATTTTATTTGTGTTCTTTCTCTTTTTTTCTTGATAAGCCTGGCTAGAGATTTATTTATTTCATTGATTTTTTCAAAGAATCACCTCCTGGTTTCATTGATCTGTTCTATTGTTTTGTTTTAGTTTCTTTTTCATTTTTTCTGCTCTAATCTTTATTATTTCCTTCCTTCTTCTGGTTTTAGGTTTTGTTTGTTGTTCTTTTTCTAGCTCTTTTAGGTATAAGTTTAGGCTGTTTATTTGAGATTTTTCTTGCCTCTTGAGTTAGGCCTGTATTGCTATAAACTTCCCTCTTAGAACAGCTTTTGCTACATCCCAAAGGATTTGAACCATTGTGCTTTCATTTGCATTTGTTCCCATGCACTTTTTAAATTTCTTCTTTTTTTCCTGGTTGACCTATTTATTGTTTAGTAACATGTTATTTAACCTCCACATATTTGTTTTCTTTCCAGATTTTTTCTTGTGGTTGACTTCTAGTTTCATAGCACTGTCGTCAGAAAAAATGCATGGTATGACTTCGAACTTTTTGAATTTTTTTGTGGCCTAATATGTGATCTTTTCTGGATCCATGTGCACTTGAAAAGAAAGTGTGTTCTACTGTTTTAGGATGGAGTGTTCTGAATATATCTGTTAAATTTATCTGGTCCAGTGTGTCATTCAAAGCCATTGTTTCCTTGTTGATTTTCTTTTTTTTTTTTTAAGATTTATTTATTTATTTGTCAGAGAGAGAGAGAGACTGAGCACAAGCAGGGGGAGCAGCAGGCAGAGGCAGAGGGAGAAGCAGGCTCCCCACTGAGCAAGGAGCCCGATGTTGGACTGGATCCCAGGACCCTAGGATCATGACCTGAGCTGAAGGCAGACACTTAACCAACTGAGCCACCCAGGCATCCTATCCTTGTTGATTTTCTGTTGAGACGATCTGTCCATTGATGTAAGGGGGGTGGTAAAGTCCCCTACTATTATTGTGTTATTATTGATCCTGTATGTTTGTTGTTAATTGTTTTATGTATTTGGGTGCTCCCATGTTGGGTGCATGAATTTGGGATTCCCCTTTATGATTATATAGTATCCTTCTTTGTCTCCTGTTACAGTCTTTGTTTTAAAGTCTTTTTTGTCCAATCTAAGTATTGCTACTCTGACTTTCTTTGGTATCCACTTGCATTAAAAATGTTTCTCCAGGGGCACTTGGGTGGCTCAGTTGTTAACTGTCTGCCTTCAGCTCAGATCATGGTCCCAGAGTTCTGGGATCAAGCCCTGCATCGGGCTCCCTGCTGTGCGGGAGGCCTGCTTCTCCCTCTCCCACTCCCCCTGCTTGTGTTCCCTCTCTCACTGTGTCTCTCTATGTCAAATAAATAAGTAATATCTTTAAAAAAAAATGTTTCTCCAGCCCTTCACTTTCAATATGTAGGTGTCTTTAGATCCAAAATGAGTCTCTTGTAGTCAGCATATAGGTGGGTCTTGTTTTTTTATCCATTCTGACACCCTGTGTCTTTTGATTGGAGCATTTTGTCCATTTACACTCAAAGTAATTATTGGTAGTTATGTATTTATCACCATTTTATTACTTGTTTTGTGGTTGTTTCACATGAAGATTTTCTGTGATCTTTTCTTGTCTTTCTCTCTTTCATGATTTGCTGGTTTTCTTTGGTAATGTATTTGGATTTCTTTCTTTTTATTCTTTGCATATTTGTTAGTGGTTTTGATTTGTGGTTACCTTTAGGTTTGTATATAACCTCTTCTGCATGTAACAGTCTACATTAGGTTGATAGTCATTTATGTTTGAACCATTCTTTACTCTCTCCTCCCCACGTTTTAGGTATATGGTGTCATATTTACATCTTTTAATTTAGTGAGTTCCTTAACTGATGTTTTTACAGAAATATTCTTTTTTACTGCTTTTGTGTTTCCTACCTTCATACTGTCATTTTTTAGTATTTTCCTTTCCATTCAAGGAGTTCCTTTTAATATTTCTTGCAGAGGTGGTTTAGTGGTCATGAACTCCTTTAGTTTTTGTTTGTCTGGGAAACTATCTCTCTTCTGAATGGTAGCATTGCTGGATAAAGTATCTTGGCTGCAGGTTTTTCCCATTCAGCACTTTGAATATATCATGTCACTCCTTTCTGGCTTATGAAGTTTTTGTTGAAAAATCTTCTGCTAGCCTTATGGCTTTTCCCTTGTAAGTTAATCCCTTCTTTTGTCTTGCTGCTTTTAAGATTTTTTTCTTTATCACTATGTTTTCCAAGGTTAATTACAATATGTCTTGGTGTGGGTCTGCTTTCATTGATTTTGTTGTGTGTTCTCTGTGCCTCCTGGATCTGGATATCTGTTTCTTTCCCCAGATTAGGGAGGTTTTCAGCTATTATTTCTTCAAATAATTTTTTTGCACCCTTTTCTCTCTCTTCTTCTTCTGAGACTCCTATAATACAAATGTTATTATGTTTGATGGAGTCAGTGAGTTGCTTAAGTCTAGTCTTGTTTTATATAATTCTTTTTTCTCTCTTTTGTTCACTTGATTACTTTCCATTACTCTGTCTTCTAGGGCATTAATTTGTTCCTGTTCTTCCAGCCTGCTGTTCATTCATTCTATCAAGTGTGTTTCTCATTTCGTTTATTGAGCTGTTTACTTCAGCTATGTTAGTCCTTATTTCTGTATTAATGGGCTCAGTGATGTCCTCCACTCTTTTCTCAAGTCCAGTGAGTATCTTTATGATCATTGCTTTAAATTCTCCATCAGGCATGTTACTTGTATCTGTTTCGCTTAGATCTCTGGCCATGGTCCTGTCCTGTTCTTTCATTTGGGACAAATTCCTCTGTCTTCTCATTTTGTCTAAGGCTCTGTGCCTGTTTCTATGTTTCAGGAAAGTCAGCTACATCTGTTCTTGAGGGTAACTTCATTATGAAAGAGAGGTCCTGTAGTGCCCTGCTGTGTAGTGTACCCTGTTCCCCAGGGCCTGGTGCTTCTAAGCATGCCTCCAGTTTGTGCTGTGTGCACTCTGCTGTTGTGTCCTGGCCACTTCATCTTTCAGGCCAGTCATCTGCAGAGGCTGTCTTTGCTGGTTGTGGCAGTGTTTGGTTCCTGGCCTGAATGTGGCATGTTTTACCTGGGTGTGCTGTGGTCTGCTTGAGAAATAAGACACGACATAGTAAGTGGTAGGTAGCTTACTGCCACTGGAACCGTAGCTTGCAAAACCCCATTGGGAGATGCAGTGTAGGCAGGGGTTTCTGCTGGTCTTCTGGGTGAGGGGCCTGTCATGCTGGGACTGAGGCAAGTGTACTGGGATGGACAGTTCTTCGGGAGCATGGGGGGGCAGAGCTTGGTGTAAGCAAGTTAGGTAGAGAGTGTTGGTGGTGTACTGGTTCCCACAGGTGGCCCTGTGCTTATGCTGAGGGACAGGGGAGGGAAATGGCTCCTGCCAGTTCCTTTGTTCCTGGAGGGGTCTCTCTATGAATGTTGCCTCTCTGGGACACACTCTGAGATGAGCAACTAACCTCCGCTCTGTGTGCCCCAGACACTCTAAAGATCACTCTTTCCACCCTGTTTGCCCTGTGTTTTCTCCAAGAGCAGCCCCAATGCCCTTTGAGCTCTCCCAGAGCCCAGGATGCTGACCTTTAAAACTCCAGGCTTAAAGCCCTGCTGGTTGCAAGAACTCATGAAATTTGGGCCCTCTTGCTTTCCAAGCCAGTTGCTATGAGGATTCATCTTTCCTGTGCCCTCCCCTGTGTGCTAGTCTGTCTCTCACCCTTCTCTGTGAGCATGGCTCTCTCACCGCCGCATCCGCCATGATCTATTTCTCTTCCAAGCTGCGTCTCCATACTTCCTACCTTCTTTGATCTGGCCTTTCCTCTGCCTTTGGTTGTGAAGTTTGTTCTGCCAGTCTTCAGATGGATTTCTGGCATATTTCAGATGATTTGATAGTAGTCTAATTGTATTTGTAAGACAAGGCAAGGTAAGGTCCTCCTACTCTGCTGCCATCTTCCCTTCTCCAAGCATTGTTTTTGAATTTTATTTATTTTTTTATTATGTTATGTTTTTTTTTTGAACCACAATGAAATGTAATTTCTATTTTTTGAAGACTGTGAACCATTGTGTGTACTCAAGAACACTTGCATCTCAGTGCTAGAAGAAAACAAGGAAAGGGATAAGGAAAGTATTTTTCCACTGTGCTCAAAAAATTGGTCCATATTTTCTATAAACATATTTTCCTCCAAGTATTCTTAAAGTTGTTGGGAATTTTTATAACAAAACATGCTCTAAGCACTCAGACCATCTGCAACAGAGATGCAATTATACAAATCACAGATAGGTAGTTTTTTTTTCTTTAAATTTTTTATTGTTATTTTAATTACCATACATTACATCATTAGCTTTGGATGCAGTGTTCCATGATTCATTGTTTGTGCATAACACCCAGTGCTCCACACACAACGTGCCCTCTTTAATACCCATCACCAGGCTAACCCATCCCCCCCCCAG